>NW_027440308.1:0-145356 GCF_031893055.1 Leptodactylus fuscus
CAGAGCCGGAATCAGACTGAGAAGTCAGAGCCCGAAACAGACTGAGAGGTCAGAGCCAGAATCAGACTGAGAAGTCAGAGCCGGATTCAAACTGAGAGGTCAGAGCCAGAATCAGACTGAGAGGTCAGAGCCGGAACCAGACTGAGAGGTCAGAGCCAGAATCAGACTGAGAAGTCAGAGCCGGAATCAGACTGAGAGGTCAGAGCCAGAATCAGACTGAGAGGTCAGAGCCGGATTCAGACTGAGAGGTCAGAGCCAGAATCAGACTGAGAGGTCAGAGCCGGATTCAGACTGAGAGGTCAGAGCCGGAATAAGACTGAAAAGTTAGAGCCGGAATCAGACTGAGAGGTCAGAGCCAGAATCAGACTGAGAAGTCAGAGCCGGAATCAGACTGAGAAGTCAGAGCCGGAATCAGACTGAGAAGTCAGAGCCCGAAACAGACTGAGAGGTCAGAGCCAGAATCAGACTGAGAAGTCAGAGCCGGATTCAAACTGAGAGGTCAGAGCCAGAATCAGACTGAGAGGTCAGAGCCGGAACCAGACTGAGAGGTCAGAGCCAGAATCAGACTGAGAAGTCAGAGCCGGAATCAGACTGAGAGGTCAGAGCCCGAAACAGACTGAGAGGTCAGAGCCGGAATCAGACTGAGAGGTCAGAGCCGGAATAAGACTGAGAAGTCAGAGCCAGATTCAGACTGAGAGGTCATAGCCGGATTCAGACTGAGAGGTCAGAGCCAGAATCAGACTGAAAGGTCAGAGCCGGATTCAGACTGAGAGGTCAGAGCCAGAATCAGACTGAGAGGTCAGAGCCGGAATCAGACTGAGAGGTCAGAGCCGGAATCAGACTGAGAGGTCAGAGCCGGAATCAGACTGAGAAGTCAGAGCCAGAATCAGACTGAAAGGTCAGAGCTGGATTCAGACTGAGAGCTCAGAGCCAGAATCAGACTGAGAGGTCAGAGCCCGAAACAGACTGAGAGGTCAGAGCCAGAATCAGACTGAGAGGTCAGAGCCGGAATCAGACTGAGAGGTCAGAGCCGGAATCAGACTGAGAGGTCAGAGCCGGAATCAGACTGAGAGGTCAGAGCCGGAATCAGACTGAGAGGTCAGAGCCGGAATCAGACTGAGAGCTTAGAGCCAGAATCAGACTGAGAGGTCAGAGCCGGAATGAGACTGAGAGGTCAGAGCCGGAATCAGACTGAGAAGTCAGAGCTGGAATCAGACTGAGAGGTCAGAGCCGGAATCAGACTGAGAGGTCAGAGCCGGAATAAGACTGAGAAGTCAGAGCCAGAATCAGACTGAGAGGTCAGAGCCGGATTCAGACAGAGAAGTCAGAGCCAGAATCAGACTGAGAGGTCAGAGCCGGAATCAGACTGAGAGGTCAGAGCCAGAATCAGACTGAGAGGTCAAAACCAGAATCAGACTGAGAAGTCAGAGCCAGAATCAGACTGAAAGGTCAGAGCCGGATTCAGACTGAGAGGTCAGAGCCAGAATCAGACTGAGAGGTCAGAGCCGGAATCAGACTGAGAGGTCAGAGCCCGAAACAGACTGAGAGGTCAGAGCCGGAATCAGACTGAGAGGTCAGAGCCGGAATAAGACTGAGAAGTCAGAGCCAGAATCAGACTGAGAGGTCAGAGCCGGATTTAGACAGAGAAGTCAGAGCCAGAATCAGACTGAGAGGTCAGAGCCGGAATAAGACTGAGAAGTTAGAGCCGGAATCAGACTGAGAGGTCAGAGCCAGAATCAGACTGAGAAGTCAGAGCCGGAATCAGACTGAGAAGTCAGAGCCCGAAACAGACTGAGAGGTCAGAGCCAGAATCAGACTGAGAAGTCAGAGCCGGATTCAAACTGAGAGGTCAGAGCCAGAATCAGACTGAGAGGTCAGAGCCGGAACCAGACTGAGAGGTCAGAGCCAGAATCAGACTGAGAAGTCAGAGCCGGAATCAGACTGAGAGGTCAGAGCCAGAATCAGACTGAGAGGTCAGAGCCGGATTCAGACTGAGAGGTCAGAGCCAGAATCAGACTGAGAGGTCAGAGCCGGATTCAGACTGAGAGGTCAGAGCCGGAATAAGACTGAAAAGTTAGAGCCGGAATCAGACTGAGAGGTCAGAGCCAGAATCAGACTGAGAAGTCAGAGCCGGAATCAGACTGAGAAGTCAGAGCCGGAATCAGACTGAGAAGTCAGAGCCCGAAACAGACTGAGAGGTCAGAGCCAGAATCAGACTGAGAAGTCAGAGCCGGATTCAAACTGAGAGGTCAGAGCCAGAATCAGACTGAGAGGTCAGAGCCGGAACCAGACTGAGAGGTCAGAGCCAGAATCAGACTGAGAAGTCAGAGCCGGAATCAGACTGAGAGGTCAGAGCCCGAAACAGACTGAGAGGTCAGAGCCGGAATCAGACTGAGAGGTCAGAGCCGGAATAAGACTGAGAAGTCAGAGCCAGATTCAGACTGAGAGGTCATAGCCGGATTCAGACTGAGAGGTCAGAGCCAGAATCAGACTGAAAGGTCAGAGCCGGATTCAGACTGAGAGGTCAGAGCCAGAATCAGACTGAGAGGTCAGAGCCGGAATCAGACTGAGAGGTCAGAGCCGGAATCAGACTGAGAGGTCAGAGCCGGAATCAGACTGAGAAGTCAGAGCCAGAATCAGACTGAAAGGTCAGAGCTGGATTCAGACTGAGAGCTCAGAGCCAGAATCAGACTGAGAGGTCAGAGCCCGAAACAGACTGAGAGGTCAGAGCCAGAATCAGACTGAGAGGTCAGAGCCGGAATCAGACTGAGAGGTCAGAGCCGGAATCAGACTGAGAGGTCAGAGCCGGAATCAGACTGAGAGGTCAGAGCCGGAATCAGACTGAGAGGTCAGAGCCGGAATCAGACTGAGAGCTTAGAGCCAGAATCAGACTGAGAGGTCAGAGCCGGAATGAGACTGAGAGGTCAGAGCCGGAATCAGACTGAGAAGTCAGAGCTGGAATCAGACTGAGAGGTCAGAGCCGGAATCAGACTGAGAGGTCAGAGCCGGAATAAGACTGAGAAGTCAGAGCCAGAATCAGACTGAGAGGTCAGAGCCGGATTCAGACAGAGAAGTCAGAGCCAGAATCAGACTGAGAGGTCAGAGCCGGAATCAGACTGAGAGGTCAGAGCCAGAATCAGACTGAGAGGTCAAAACCAGAATCAGACTGAGAAGTCAGAGCCAGAATCAGACTGAAAGGTCAGAGCCGGATTCAGACTGAGAGGTCAGAGCCAGAATCAGACTGAGAGGTCAGAGCCGGAATCAGACTGAGAGGTCAGAGCCGGATTCAGACTGAGAGGTCAGAGCCGGAATAAGACTGAAAAGTTAGAGCCGGAATCAGACTGAGAGGTCAGAGCCAGAATCAGACTGAGAAGTCAGAGCCGGAATCAGACTGAGAAGTCAGAGCCGGAATCAGACTGAGAAGTCAGAGCCCGAAACAGACTGAGAGGTCAGAGCCAGAATCAGACTGAGAAGTCAGAGCCGGATTCAAACTGAGAGGTCAGAGCCAGAATCAGACTGAGAGGTCAGAGCCGGAACCAGACTGAGAGGTCAGAGCCAGAATCAGACTGAGAAGTCAGAGCCGGAATCAGACTGAGAGGTCAGAGCCCGAAACAGACTGAGAGGTCAGAGCCGGAATCAGACTGAGAGGTCAGAGCCGGAATAAGACTGAGAAGTCAGAGCCAGATTCAGACTGAGAGGTCATAGCCGGATTCAGACTGAGAGGTCAGAGCCAGAATCAGACTGAAAGGTCAGAGCCGGATTCAGACTGAGAGGTCAGAGCCAGAATCAGACTGAGAGGTCAGAGCCGGAATCAGACTGAGAGGTCAGAGCCGGAATCAGACTGAGAGGTCAGAGCCGGAATCAGACTGAGAAGTCAGAGCCAGAATCAGACTGAAAGGTCAGAGCTGGATTCAGACTGAGAGCTCAGAGCCAGAATCAGACTGAGAGGTCAGAGCCCGAAACAGACTGAGAGGTCAGAGCCAGAATCAGACTGAGAGGTCAGAGCCGGAATCAGACTGAGAGGTCAGAGCCGGAATCAGACTGAGAGGTCAGAGCCGGAATCAGACTGAGAGGTCAGAGCCGGAATCAGACTGAGAGGTCAGAGCCGGAATCAGACTGAGAGCTTAGAGCCAGAATCAGACTGAGAGGTCAGAGCCGGAATGAGACTGAGAGGTCAGAGCCGGAATCAGACTGAGAAGTCAGAGCTGGAATCAGACTGAGAGGTCAGAGCCGGAATCAGACTGAGAGGTCAGAGCCGGAATAAGACTGAGAAGTCAGAGCCAGAATCAGACTGAGAGGTCAGAGCCGGATTCAGACAGAGAAGTCAGAGCCA
The DNA here is from genome assembly GCF_031893055.1 of Leptodactylus fuscus. Classification (NCBI taxonomy): domain Eukaryota; kingdom Metazoa; phylum Chordata; class Amphibia; order Anura; family Leptodactylidae; genus Leptodactylus; species Leptodactylus fuscus. The sequence goes on from NW_027440308.1 coordinate 4,334, forward strand.
GAATCAGACTGAGAGGTCAGAGCCGGAATCAGACTGAGAGGTCAGAGCCAGAATCAGACTGAGAGGTCAAAACCAGAATCAGACTGAGAAGTCAGAGCCAGAATCAGACTGAAAGGTCAGAGCCGGATTCAGACTGAGAGGTCAGAGCCAGAATCAGACTGAGAGGTCAGAGCCGGAATCAGACTGAGAGGTCAGAGCCCGAAACAGACTGAGAGGTCAGAGCCGGAATCAGACTGAGAGGTCAGAGCCGGAATAAGACTGAGAAGTCAGAGCCAGAATCAGACTGAGAGGTCAGAGCCGGATTTAGACAGAGAAGTCAGAGCCAGAATCAGACTGAGAGGTCAGAGCCGGATTCAGACTGAGAGGTCAGAGCCAGAATCAGACTGAGAAGTCAGAGACGGAATCAGACTGAGAGGTCAGAGCCAGAATCAGACTGAGAAGTCAGTGCCGGAATCAGACTGAGAAGTCAGAGCCCGAAACAGACTGAGAGGTCAGAGCCAGAGTCAGACTGAGAAGTCAGAGCCGGATTCAGACTGAGAAGTCAGAGCCAGAATCAGACTGAGAGGTCAGAGCCAGAATCAGACTGAGAAGTCAGAGACGGAATCAGACTGAGAGGTCAGAGCCAGAATCAGACTGAGAAGTAAGAGCCGGAATCAGACTGAGAGGTCAGAGTAGGATTCAGACTGAGAGGTCAGAGCCAGAATCAGACTGAGAGGTCAGAGCCGGAATAAGACTGAGAGGTCAGAGCCGGAATCAGACTGAGAGGTCAGAGCCGGAATCAGACTGAGAGGTCAGAGCCGGAATCAGACTGAGAGGTCAGAGCCGTTATCAGTAGGAGAGGTCAGAGCCGGAATCAGACTAAGGAGATAGAGCCAGAATCAGACTGAAAGCTAAGAGCCGGAATCAGACTAAGAGGTCAGAGCTGGAATAAGTAGGAGAGGTCAGAGCTGGAATCAGACTGAGAGGTCAGAGCCAGAATCAGACTGAGAGGTCAGAGACGGAATCAGACTGAGAGGTCAGAGCCAGAATCAGACTGAGAGGTCAGAGCTAGAATCAGACTGAGAGGTTAGAGCCGGAATCAGACTGAGAAGTCAGAGCCAGAATCAGACTGAGAGGTCAGAGCCGGAATCAGACTGAGAGGTCAGAGCCCGAAACAGACTGAGAGGTCAGAGCCGGAATAAGACTGAGAAGTCAGAGCCAGAATCAGACTGTGAGGTCAGAGCCGGAATCAGACTGAGAAGTCAGAGCCGGAATCAGACTGAGAGGTCAGAGCCGGAATCAGACTGAGAAGTCAGAGCCAGAATCAGACTGAGAGGTCAGAGCCGGAATCAGACTGAGAGGTCAGAGCCAGAATCAGACTGAGAGGTCAGAGCCGGATTCAGACTGAGAGGTCAGAGCCAGAATCAGACTGAGAGGTCAGAGCCGGATTCAGACTGAGAGGTCAGAGCCAGAATCAGACTGAAAGGTCAGAGCTGGATTCAGACTGAGAGCTCATAGCCAGAATCAGACTGAGAGGTCAGAGCCGGAATCAGACTGAGAGGTCAGAGCCAGAATCAGACTGAGAGGTCAGAGCCAGAATCAGACTGAGAAGTCAGAGCCAGAATCAGACTGAGAGGTCAGAGCCGGATTCAAACTGAGAGGTCAGAGCCAGAATCAGACTGAGAGGTCATAGTCGGATTCAGACTGAGAGGTCAGAGCCAGAATCAGACTGAAAGGTCAGAGCTGGATTCAGACTGAGAGCTCAGAGCCAGAATCAGACTGAGAGGTCAGAGCCGGAATCAGACTGAGAGGTCAGAGCCAGAATCAGACTGAGAGGTCAGAGCCAGAATCAGACTGAGAAGTCAGAGCCAGAATCAGACTGAGAGGTCAGAGCCGGATTCAGACAGAGAAGTCAGAGCCAGAATCAGACTGAGAGGTCATAGCCGGATTCAGACTGAGAGGTCAGAGCCAGAATCAGACTGAAAGGTCAGAGCCGGATTCAGACTGAGAGCTCAGAGCCAGAATCAGACTGAGAGGTCAGAGCCGGAATCAGACTGAGAGGTCAGAGCCAGAATCAGACTGAGAGGTCAGAGCCACAATCAGACTGAGAGGTCAGAGCCGGAATCAGACTGAGAGCTTAGAGCCAGAATCAGACTGAGAGGTCAGAGCCAGAATCAGACTGAGAGGTCAGAGCCGGATTCAAACTGAGAGGTCAGAGCCAGAATCAGACTGAGAGGTCAGAGCCGGAATCAGACTGAGAGGTCAGAGCCGGAATCAGACTGAGAAGTCAGAGCCAGAATCAGACTGAGAGGTCAGAGCCGGAATCAGACTGAGAGGTCAGAGCCGGAATCAGACTGAGAGGTCAGAGCCGGATTCAGACTGAGAAGTCAGAGCCAGAATCAGACTGAGAGGTCAGAGCCGGAATCAGACTGAGAGGTCAGAGCCAGAATCAGATTGAGAGGTCAGAGCCGGAATCAGACTGAGAGCTCAGAGCCGGAATCAGACTGAGAAGTCAGAGCCCGAAACAGACTGAGAGGTCAGAGCCAGAATCAGACTGAGAGGTCAGAGCCGGATTCAGACTGAGAGGTCAGAGCCAGAATCAGACTGAGAGGTCAGAGCCGGATTCAGACTGAGAGGTCAGAGCCGGAATAAGACTGAGAAGTTAGAGCCGGAATCAGACTGAGAGGTCAGAGCCAGAATCAGACTGAGAAGTCAGAGCCGGAATCAGACTGAGAAGTCAGAGCCCGAAACAGACTGAGAGGTCAGAGCCAGTATCAGACTGAGAGGTCAGAGCCGGATTCAAACTGAGAGGTCAGAGCCAGAATCAGACTGAGAGGTCAGAGCCGGAATCAGACTGAGAGGTCATTGCCAGAATCAGACTGAGAAGTCAGAGCCGGAATCAGACTGAGAGGTCAGAGCCCGAAACAGACTGAGAGGTCAGAGCCGGAATCAGACTGAGAGGTCAGAGCCGGAATAAGACTGAGAAGTCAGAGCCAGAATCAGACTGAGAGGTCAGAGCCGGATTCAGACTGAGAAGTCAGAGCCAGAATCAGACTGAGAGGTCATAGCCGGATTCAGACTGAGAGGTCAGAGCCAGAATCAGACTGAAAGGTCAGAGCCGGATTCAGACTGAGAGCTCAGAGCCAGAATCAGACTGAGAGGTCAGAGCCGGAATCAGACTGAGAGGTCAGAGCCAGAATCAGACTGAGATGTCAGAGCCAGAATCAGACTGAGAAGTCAGAGCCATAATCAGACTGAAAGGTCAGAGCCGGATTCAGACTGAGAGGTCAGAGCCAGAATCAGACTGAGAGGTCAGAGCCGGAATCAGACTGAGAGGTCAGAGCCAGAATCAGACTGAGAGGACAGAGCCGGAATCAGACTGAGAGCTTAGAGCCAGAATCAGACTGAGAGGTCAGAGCCCGAAACACACTGATAGGTCAGAGCCAGAATCAGACTGAGAGGTTAGAGCCGGAATCAGACTGAGAGGTCAGAGAGGGAATCAGACTGAGAGGTCAGAGCCGGAATCAGATTGAGAGGTCAGAGCCGGAATCCGACTGAGAGGTCAGAGCCGGAATCAGACTGTGAGGTCAGAGCCGGAATCAGACTGAGAGGTCAGAGCCAGAATCAGACTGAGAGGTCAGAGCCAGAATCAGACTGAGAAGTCAGAGCCAGAATCAGACTGAGAGGTCAGAGCCGGATTCAAACTGAGAGGTCAGAGCCAGAATCAGACTGAGAGGTCATAGCCGGATTCAGACTGAGAGGTCAGAGCCAGAATCAGACTGAAAGGTCAGAGCTGGATTCAGACTGAGAGCTCATAGCCAGAATCAGACTGAGAGGTCAGAGCCGGAATCAGACTGAGAGGTCAGAGCCAGAATCAGACTGAGAGGTCAGAGCCAGAATCAGACTGAGAAGTCAGAGCCAGAATCAGACTGAGAGGTCAGAGCCGGATTCAAACTGAGAGGTCAGAGCCAGAATCAGACTGAGAGGTCATAGTCGGATTCAGACTGAGAGGTCAGAGCCAGAATCAGACTGAAAGGTCAGAGCTGGATTCAGACTGAGAGCTCAGAGCCAGAATCAGACTGAGAGGTCAGAGCCGGAATCAGACTGAGAGGTCAGAGCCAGAATCAGACTGAGAGGTCAGAGCCAGAATCAGACTGAGAAGTCAGAGCCAGAATCAGACTGAGAGGTCAGAGCCGGATTCAGACAGAGAAGTCAGAGCCAGAATCAGACTGAGAGGTCATAGCCGGATTCAGACTGAGAGGTCAGAGCCAGAATCAGACTGAAAGGTCAGAGCCGGATTCAGACTGAGAGCTCAGAGCCAGAATCAGACTGAGAGGTCAGAGCCGGAATCAGACTGAGAGGTCAGAGCCAGAATCAGACTGAGAGGTCAGAGCCACAATCAGACTGAGAGGTCAGAGCCGGAATCAGACTGAGAGCTTAGAGCCAGAATCAGACTGAGAGGTCAGAGCCAGAATCAGACTGAGAGGTCAGAGCCGGATTCAAACTGAGAGGTCAGAGCCAGAATCAGACTGAGAGGTCAGAGCCGGAATCAGACTGAGAGGTCAGAGCCGGAATCAGACTGAGAAGTCAGAGCCAGAATCAGACTGAGAGGTCAGAGCCGGAATCAGACTGAGAGGTCAGAGCCGGAATCAGACTGAGAGGTCAGAGCCGGATTCAGACTGAGAAGTCAGAGCCAGAATCAGACTGAGAGGTCAGAGCCGGAATCAGACTGAGAGGTCAGAGCCAGAATCAGATTGAGAGGTCAGAGCCGGAATCAGACTGAGAGCTCAGAGCCGGAATCAGACTGAGAAGTCAGAGCCCGAAACAGACTGAGAGGTCAGAGCCAGAATCAGACTGAGAGGTCAGAGCCGGATTCAGACTGAGAGGTCAGAGCCAGAATCAGACTGAGAGGTCAGAGCCGGATTCAGACTGAGAGGTCAGAGCCGGAATAAGACTGAGAAGTTAGAGCCGGAATCAGACTGAGAGGTCAGAGCCAGAATCAGACTGAGAAGTCAGAGCCGGAATCAGACTGAGAAGTCAGAGCCCGAAACAGACTGAGAGGTCAGAGCCAGAATCAGACTGAGAAGTCAGAGCCGGATTCAAACTGAGAGGTCAGAGCCAGAATCAGACTGAGAGGTCAGAGCCGGAACCAGACTGAGAGGTCAGAGCCAGAATCAGACTGAGAAGTCAGAGCCGGAATCAGACTGAGAGGTCAGAGCCAGAATCAGACTGAGAGGTCAGAGCCGGATTCAGACTGAGAGGTCAGAGCCAGAATCAGACTGAGAGGTCAGAGCCGGATTCAGACTGAGAGGTCAGAGCCGGAATAAGACTGAAAAGTTAGAGCCGGAATCAGACTGAGAGGTCAGAGCCAGAATCAGACTGAGAAGTCAGAGCCGGAATCAGACTGAGAAGTCAGAGCCGGAATCAGACTGAGAAGTCAGAGCCCGAAACAGACTGAGAGGTCAGAGCCAGAATCAGACTGAGAAGTCAGAGCCGGATTCAAACTGAGAGGTCAGAGCCAGAATCAGACTGAGAGGTCAGAGCCGGAACCAGACTGAGAGGTCAGAGCCAGAATCAGACTGAGAAGTCAGAGCCGGAATCAGACTGAGAGGTCAGAGCCCGAAACAGACTGAGAGGTCAGAGCCGGAATCAGACTGAGAGGTCAGAGCCGGAATAAGACTGAGAAGTCAGAGCCAGATTCAGACTGAGAGGTCATAGCCGGATTCAGACTGAGAGGTCAGAGCCAGAATCAGACTGAAAGGTCAGAGCCGGATTCAGACTGAGAGGTCAGAGCCAGAATCAGACTGAGAGGTCAGAGCCGGAATCAGACTGAGAGGTCAGAGCCGGAATCAGACTGAGAGGTCAGAGCCGGAATCAGACTGAGAAGTCAGAGCCAGAATCAGACTGAAAGGTCAGAGCTGGATTCAGACTGAGAGCTCAGAGCCAGAATCAGACTGAGAGGTCAGAGCCCGAAACAGACTGAGAGGTCAGAGCCAGAATCAGACTGAGAGGTCAGAGCCGGAATCAGACTGAGAGGTCAGAGCCGGAATCAGACTGAGAGGTCAGAGCCGGAATCAGACTGAGAGGTCAGAGCCGGAATCAGACTGAGAGGTCAGAGCCGGAATCAGACTGAGAGCTTAGAGCCAGAATCAGACTGAGAGGTCAGAGCCGGAATGAGACTGAGAGGTCAGAGCCGGAATCAGACTGAGAAGTCAGAGCTGGAATCAGACTGAGAGGTCAGAGCCGGAATCAGACTGAGAGGTCAGAGCCGGAATAAGACTGAGAAGTCAGAGCCAGAATCAGACTGAGAGGTCAGAGCCGGATTCAGACAGAGAAGTCAGAGCCAGAATCAGACTGAGAGGTCAGAGCCGGAATCAGACTGAGAGGTCAGAGCCAGAATCAGACTGAGAGGTCAAAACCAGAATCAGACTGAGAAGTCAGAGCCAGAATCAGACTGAAAGGTCAGAGCCGGATTCAGACTGAGAGGTCAGAGCCAGAATCAGACTGAGAGGTCAGAGCCGGAATCAGACTGAGAGGTCAGAGCCCGAAACAGACTGAGAGGTCAGAGCCGGAATCAGACTGAGAGGTCAGAGCCGGAATAAGACTGAGAAGTCAGAGCCAGAATCAGACTGAGAGGTCAGAGCCGGATTTAGACAGAGAAGTCAGAGCCAGAATCAGACTGAGAGGTCAGAGCCGGAATAAGACTGAGAAGTTAGAGCCGGAATCAGACTGAGAGGTCAGAGCCAGAATCAGACTGAGAAGTCAGAGCCGGAATCAGACTGAGAAGTCAGAGCCCGAAACAGACTGAGAGGTCAGAGCCAGAATCAGACTGAGAAGTCAGAGCCGGATTCAAACTGAGAGGTCAGAGCCAGAATCAGACTGAGAGGTCAGAGCCGGAACCAGACTGAGAGGTCAGAGCCAGAATCAGACTGAGAAGTCAGAGCCGGAATCAGACTGAGAGGTCAGAGCCAGAATCAGACTGAGAAGTCAGAGCCGGATTCAGACTGAGAGGTCAGAGCCAGAATCAGACTGAGAGGTCAGAGCCGGATTCAGACTGAGAGGTCAGAGCCGGAATAAGACTGAAAAGTTAGAGCCGGAATCAGACTGAGAGGTCAGAGCCAGAATCAGACTGAGAAGTCAGAGCCGGAATCAGACTGAGAAGTCAGAGCCGGAATCAGACTGAGAAGTCAGAGCCCGAAACAGACTGAGAGGTCAGAGCCAGAATCAGACTGAGAAGTCAGAGCCGGATTCAAACTGAGAGGTCAGAGCCAGAATCAGACTGAGAGGTCAGAGCCGGAACCAGACTGAGAGGTCAGAGCCAGAATCAGACTGAGAAGTCAGAGCCGGAATCAGACTGAGAGGTCAGAGCCCGAAACAGACTGAGAGGTCAGAGCCGGAATCAGACTGAGAGGTCAGAGCCGGAATAAGACTGAGAAGTCAGAGCCAGATTCAGACTGAGAGGTCATAGCCGGATTCAGACTGAGAGGTCAGAGCCAGAATCAGACTGAAAGGTCAGAGCCGGATTCAGACTGAGAGGTCAGAGCCAGAATCAGACTGAGAGGTCAGAGCCGGAATCAGACTGAGAGGTCAGAGCCGGAATCAGACTGAGAGGTCAGAGCCGGAATCAGACTGAGAAGTCAGAGCCAGAATCAGACTGAAAGGTCAGAGCTGGATTCAGACTGAGAGCTCAGAGCCAGAATCAGACTGAGAGGTCAGAGCCCGAAACAGACTGAGAGGTCAGAGCCAGAATCAGACTGAGAGGTCAGAGCCGGAATCAGACTGAGAGGTCAGAGCCGGAATCAGACTGAGAGGTCAGAGCCGGAATCAGACTGAGAGGTCAGAGCCGGAATCAGACTGAGAGGTCAGAGCCGGAATCAGACTGAGAGCTTAGAGCCAGAATCAGACTGAGAGGTCAGAGCCGGAATGAGACTGAGAGGTCAGAGCCGGAATCAGACTGAGAAGTCAGAGCTGGAATCAGACTGAGAGGTCAGAGCCGGAATCAGACTGAGAGGTCAGAGCCGGAATAAGACTGAGAAGTCAGAGCCAGAATCAGACTGAGAGGTCAGAGCCGGATTCAGACAGAGAAGTCAGAGCCAGAATCAGACTGAGAGGTCAGAGCCGGAATCAGACTGAGAGGTCAGAGCCAGAATCAGACTGAGAGGTCAAAACCAGAATCAGACTGAGAAGTCAGAGCCAGAATCAGACTGAAAGGTCAGAGCCGGATTCAGACTGAGAGGTCAGAGCCAGAATCAGACTGAGAGGTCAGAGCCGGAATCAGACTGAGAGGTCAGAGCCCGAAACAGACTGAGAGGTCAGAGCCGGAATCAGACTGAGAGGTCAGAGCCGGAATAAGACTGAGAAGTCAGAGCCAGAATCAGACTGAGAGGTCAGAGCCGGATTTAGACAGAGAAGTCAGAGCCAGAATCAGACTGAGAGGTCAGAGCCGGATTCAGACTGAGAGGTCAGAGCCAGAATCAGACTGAGAAGTCAGAGACGGAATCAGACTGAGAGGTCAGAGCCAGAATCAGACTGAGAAGTCAGTGCCGGAATCAGACTGAGAAGTCAGAGCCCGAAACAGACTGAGAGGTCAGAGCCAGAGTCAGACTGAGAAGTCAGAGCCGGATTCAGACTGAGAAGTCAGAGCCAGAATCAGACTGAGAGGTCAGAGCCAGAATCAGACTGAGAAGTCAGAGACGGAATCAGACTGAGAGGTCAGAGCCAGAATCAGACTGAGAAGTCAGAGCCGGAATCAGACTGAGAGGTCAGAGTAGGATTCAGACTGAGAGGTCAGAGCCAGAATCAGACTGAGAGGTCAGAGCCGGAATAAGACTGAGAGGTCAGAGCCGGAATCAGACTGAGAGGTCAGAGCCGGAATCAGACTGAGAGGTCAGAGCCGGAATCAGACTGAGAGGTCAGAGCCGTTATCAGTAGGAGAGGTCAGAGCCGGAATCAGACTAAGGAGATAGAGCCAGAATCAGACTGAAAGCTAAGAGCCGGAATCAGACTAAGAGGTCAGAGCTGGAATAAGTAGGAGAGGTCAGAGCTGGAATCAGACTGAGAGGTCAGAGCCAGAATCAGACTGAGAGGTCAGAGACGGAATCAGACTGAGAGGTCAGAGCCAGAATCAGACTGAGAGGTCAGAGCTAGAATCAGACTGAGAGGTTAGAGCCGGAATCAGACTGAGAAGTCAGAGCCAGAATCAGACTGAGAGGTCAGAGCCGGAATCAGACTGAGAGGTCAGAGCCCGAAACAGACTGAGAGGTCAGAGCCGGAATAAGACTGAGAAGTCAGAGCCAGAATCAGACTGTGAGGTCAGAGCCGGAATCAGACTGAGAAGTCAGAGCCGGAATCAGACTGAGAGGTCAGAGCCGGAATCAGACTGAGAAGTCAGAGCCAGAATCAGACTGAGAGGTCAGAGCCGGAATCAGACTGAGAGGTCAGAGCCAGAATCTGACTGAAAGGTCAGAGCCGGATTCAGACTGAGAGGTCAGAGCCAGAATCAGACTGAGAGGTCAGAGCCGGAATCAGACTGAGAGGTCAGAGCCAGAATCAGACTGAGAGGTCAGAGCCGGAATCAGACTGAGAGCTCAGAGCCAGAATCAGACTGAGAGGTCAGAGCCCGAAACAGACTGAGAGGTCAGAGCCAGAATCAGACTGAGAGGTCAGAGCCGGAATCAGACTGAGAGGTCAGAGCCGGAATCAGACTGAGAGGTCAGAGCCGGAATCAGACTGAGAGGTCAGAGCCGGAATCAGACTGAGAGGTCAGAGCCGGAATCAGACTGAGAGGTCAGAGACGGAATCAGACTGTGAGGTCAGAGCCGGAATCAGACTGAGAGGTCAGAGCCGGAATCAGAATGAGAAGTCAGAGCCGGAATCAGACTGAGAGGTCAGAGCCGGAATCAGACTGAGAAGTCAGAGCCGGAATCAGACTGAGAGGTCAGAGCCCGAAACAGACTGAGAGGTCAGAGCCAGAATCAGACTGAGAGGTCAGAGCCGGATTCAGACTGACAGGTCAGAGCCAGAATCAGACTGAGAGGTCAGAGCCGGACTAAGACTGAGAAGTCAGAGCCCGAAACAGACTGAGAGGTCAGAGCCAGAATCAGACTGAGAGGTCAAAGCCGGATTGAAACTGAGAGGTCAGAGCCAGAATCAGACTGAGAGGTCAGAGCCAGAATCAGACTGAGAAGTCAGAGCCGGACTAAGACTGAGAAGTCAGAGCCCGAAACAGACTGAGAGGTCAGAGCCAGAATCAGACTGAGAGGTCAAAGCCGGATTCAAACTGAGAGGTCAGAGCCAGAATCAGACTGAGAGGTCAGAGCCGGAGTCAGACTGAGAGGTCAGAGCTAGAATCAGACTGAGAAGTCAGAGCCGGAATCAGACTGAGAGGTCAGAGCCAGAATCAGACTGAGAGGTCAGAGCCGGAATCAGACTGAGAGCTTAGAGCCAGAATCAGACTGAGAGGTCAGAGCCGGAATCAGACTGAGAAGTCAGAGCCGGAATCAGACTGAGAGGTCAGAGCCGGAATCAGACTGAGAAGTCAGAGCCGTAATCAGACTGAGAGGTTAGAGCCGGAATCAGACTGAGAGGTCAGAGCCAGAATCAGACTGAGAGCTCAGAGCCAGAATCAGACTGAGAAGTCAGAGCCAGAATAAGACTGAGAGGTCATAGCCGGATTCAGACTGAGAGGTCAGAGCCGGAATCAGACTGAGAGCTTACAGCCAGAATCAGACTGAGAGGTCAGAGCCCGAAACACACTGAGAGGTCAGAGCCAGAATCAGACTGAGAGGTCAGAGCCGGAATCAGACTGAGAGGTCAGATCCGGAATCAGACTGAGAGGTCAGAGCCAGAATCAGACTGAGAAGTCAGAGCCGGAGTCAGACTGAGAGGTCAGAGCTAGAATCAGACTGAGAAGTCAGAGCCGGAATCAGACTGAGAGGTCAGAGCCGGAATCAGACTGAGAGGTCAGAGCCAGAATCAGACTGAGAGGTCAGAGCCAGAATCAGACTGAGAAGTCAGAGCCAGAATAAGACTGAGAGGTCATAGCCGGATTCAGACTGAGAGGTCAGAGCCAGAATCAGACTGAAAGGTCAGAGCCGGATTCAGACTGAGAGGTCAGAGCCAGAATCAGACTGAGAAGTCAGAGCCAGAATCAGACTGAAAGGTCAGAGCCGGAATCCGACTGAGAGGTCAGAGCCGGAATCAGACTGTGAGGTCAGAGCCGGAATCAGACTGAGAAGTCAGAGCCGGAATCAGACTGAGAGGTCAGAGCCGGAATCAGACTGAGAAGTCAGAGCCGGAATCAGACTGAGAGGTCAGAGCCAGAATCAGACTGAGAGGTCAGAGCCGGAATCAGACTGAGAGGTCAGAGCCGGAATCAGACTGAGAAGTCAGAGCCGGAATCAGACTGAGAGGTCAGAGCCAGAGTCAGACTGAGAAGTCAGAGCCGGAATCAGACTGAGAAGTCAGAGCCCGAAACAGACTGAGAGGTCAGAGCCGGATTCAGACTGAGAGGTCAGAGTCGGATTCAGACTGAGAGGTCAGAGCCAGAATCAGACTGAGAAGTCAGAGCCAGAATCAGACTGAAAGCTAAGAGCCGGAATCAGACTGAAAGCTCAGAGCCGGAATCAGATTGAGAGGTCAGAGCCGGAATCAGACTGAGAGGTCAGAGCCGGAATAAGACTGAGAAGTCAGAGCCGGAATCAGACTGAGAGGTCAGAGCCAGAATCTGACATAGAGGTCAGAGCCGGAATCAGACTGAGAGGTCAGAGCCGGAATCAGACTGAGAGGTCAGAGCCCGAAACAGACTGAGAGGTCAGAGCCGGAATCAGACTGAGAGGTCAGAGCCGGAATAAGACTGAGAAGTCAGAGCCAGAATCAGACTGAGAGGTCAGAGCCGGATTTAGACAGAGAGGTCAGAGCCAGAATCAGACTGAGAAGTCAGTGCCGGAATCAGACTGAGAAGTCAGAGCCCGAAACAGACTGAGAGGTCAGAGCCAGAGTCAGACTGAGAAGTCAGAGCCGGATTCAGACTGAGAGGTCAGAGCTAGAATCAGACTGAGAAGTCAGAGCCAGAATCAGACTGAGAAGTCAGAGCCGGAATCAGACTGAGAAGTCAGAGCCCGAAACAGACTGAGAGGTCAGAGCCGGAATAAGACTGAGAAGTCAGAGCCAGAATCAGACTGAGAGGTCAGAGCCGGAATCAGACTGAGAGGTCAGAGCCAGAGTCAGACTGAGAAGTCAGAGCCGGAATCAGACTGAGAAGTCAGAGCCCGAAACAGACTGAGAGGTCAGAGCCGGATTCAGACTGAGAGGTCAGAGTCGGATTCAGACTGAGAGGTCAGAGCCAGAATCAGACTGAGAAGTCAGAGCTAGAATCAGACTGAAAGCTTAGAGTTGGAATCAGACTGAAAGCTCAGAGCCGGAATCAGATTGAGAGGTCAGAGCCGGAATCAGACTGAGAGGTCTGAGCCGGAATAAGACTGAGAAGTCAGAGCCAGAATCAGACTGAGAGGTCAGAGCCAGAATCTGACATAGAGGTCAGAGCCGGAATCAGACTGAGAAGTCAGAGCCGGAATCAGACTGAGAGGTCAGAGCCCGAAACAGACTGAGAGGTCAGAGCCGGAATCAGACTGAGAGGTCAGAGCCGGAATAAGACTGAGAAGTCAGAGCGAGAATCAGACTGAGAGGTCAGAGCCGGATTCAGACTGAGAAGTCAGAGCCAGAATCAGACTGAGAGGTCAGAGCCAGAATAAGACTGAGAAGTCAGAGACGGAATCAGACTGAGAGGTCAGAGCCAGAATCATACTGAGAAGTCAGAGCCGGAATCAGACTGAGAAGTCAGAGCCCGAAACAGACTGAGAGGTCAGAGCCAGAATCAGACTGAGAGGTCAGAGTCGGATTCAGACTGAGAGGTCAGAGCCAGAATCAGACTGAGAGGTCAGAGCCGGAATAAGACTGAGAGGTCAGAGCCGGAATCAGACTGAGAGGTCAGAGCCGGAATCAGACTGAGAGGTCAGAGCCGGAATCAGACTGAGAGGTCAGAGCCGTTATCAGTAGGAGAGGTCAGAGCCGGAATCAGACTAAGGAGATAGAGCCAGAATCAGACTGAAAGCTAAGAGCCGGAATCAGACTAAGAGGTCAGAGCTGGAATAAGTAGGAGAGGTCAGAGCTGGAATCAGACTGAGAGGTCAGAGCCAGAATCAGACTGAGAGGTCAGAGACGGAATCAGACTGAGAGGTCAGAGCCAGAATCAGACTGAGAGGTCAGAGCTAGAATCAGACTGAGAGGTTAGAGCCGGAATCAGACTGAGAAGTCAGAGCCAGAATCAGACTGAGAGGTCAGAGCCGGAATCAGACTGAGAGGTCAGAGCCCGAAACAGACTGAGAGGTCAGAGCCGAATAAGACTGAGAAGTCAGAGCCAGAATCAGACTGTGAGGTCAGAGCCGGAATCAGACTGAGAAGTCAGAGCCGGAATCAGACTGAGAGGTCAGAGCCGGAATCAGACTGAGAAGTCAGAGCCAGAATCAGACTGAGAGGTCAGAGCCGGAATCAGACTGAGAGGTCAGAGCCAGAATCTGACTGAAAGGTCAGAGCCGGATTCAGACTGAGAGGTCAGAGCCAGAATCAGACTGAGAGGTCAGAGCCGGAATCAGACTGAGAGGTCAGAGCCAGAATCAGACTGAGAGGTCAGAGCCGGAATCAGACTGAGAGCTCAGAGCCAGAATCAGACTGAGAGGTCAGAGCCCGAAACAGACTGAGAGGTCAGAGCCAGAATCAGACTGAGAGGTCAGAGCCGGAATCAGACTGAGAGGTCAGAGCCGGAATCAGACTGAGAGGTCAGAGCCGGAATCAGACTGTGAGGTCAGAGCCGGAATCAGACTGAGAGGTCAGAGCCGGAATCAGACTGAGAGGTCAGAGCCGGAATCAGACTGAGAGGTCAGAGCCGGAATCAGACTGTGAGGTCAGAGCCGGAATCAGACTGAGAGGTCAGAGCCGGAATCAGAATGAGAAGTCAGAGCCGGAATCAGACTGAGAGGTCAGAGCCGGATTCAGACTGAGAGGTCAGAGCCGGAATCAGACTGAGAAGTCAGAGCCGGAATCAGACTGAGAGGTCAGAGCCAGAATCAGACTGAGAAGTCAGAGCCGGACTAAGACTGAGAAGTCAGAGCCCGAAACAGACTGAGAGGTCAGAGCCAGAATCAGACTGAGAGGTCAGAGCCGGATTCAAACTGAGAGGTCAGAGCCAGAATCAGACTGAGAGGTCAGAGCCGGAGTCAGACTGAGAGGTCAGAGCTAGAATCAGACTGAGAAGTCAGAGCCGGAATCAGACTGAGAGGTCAGAGCCAGAATCAGACTGAGAGGTCAGAGCCGGAATCAGACTGAGAGCTTAGAGCCAGAATCAGACTGAGAGGTCAGAGCCGGAATCAGACTGAGAGGTCAGAGAGGGGAATCAGACTGAGAGGTCAGAGCCGGAATCAGACTGAGAGGTCAGAGCCGGAATCCGACTGAGAGGTCAGAGCCGGAATCAGACTGTGAGGTCAGAGCCGGAATCAGACTGAGAGGTCAGAGCCAGAATCAGACTGAGAAGTCAGAGCCAGAATCAGACTGAGAGGTCAGAGCCGGATTCAGACTGAGAAGTCAGAGCCAGAATCAGACTGAGAGGTCATAGCCGGATTCAGACTGAGAGGTCAGAGCCAGAATCAGACTGAAAGGTCAGAGCCGGATTCAGACTGAGAGCTCAGAGCCGGAATCAGACTGAGAGGTCAGAGCCGGAATCAGACTGAGAGGTCAGAGCAGGAATCAGACTGAGAGGTCAGAGCCGGAATCAGACTGAGAAGTCAGAGCTGGAATCAGACTGAGAGGTCAGAGCCGGAATCAGACTGAGAAGTCAGAGCCGGAATCAGACTGAGAGGTCAGAGCCCGAAACAGACTGAGAGGTCAGAGCCGGAATCAGACTGAGAGGTCAGAGCCGGAATAAGACTGAGAAGTCAGAGCCAGAATCAGACTGAGAGGTAAGAGCCAGAATCAGACTGAGATGTCAGAGCCGGATTCAGACTGAGAGGTCAGAGCCAGAATCAGACTGAGAGGTCAGAGCCGGATTCAGACTGAGAGGTCAGAGCCGGAATCAGACTGAGAAGTCAGAGCCGGAATCAGACTGAGAGGTCAGAGCCGGAATCAGACTGAGAGGTCAGAGCCGGAATAAGACTGAGAAGTCAGAGCCAGAATCAGACTGAGAGGTCAGAGCCGGATTCAGACTGAGAAGTCAGAGCCAGAATCAGACTGAGAGGTCAGAGCCGGAATCAGACTGAGAGGTCAGAGCCGGATTCAGACTGAGAAGTCAGAGCCAGAATCAGACTGAGAGGTCAGAGCCGGAATCAGCCTGAGAGGTCAGAGCCAGAATCAGACTGAGAGGTCAGAGACAGAATCAGACTGAGAAGTCAGAGCCAGAATCAGACTGAAAGGTCAGAGCCGGAATCAGACTGAGAGGTCAGAGCCAGAATCAGACTGAGAGGTCAGAGCCCGAAACACACTGAGAGGTCAGAGCCAGAATCAGACTGAGAGGTCAGAGCCGGAATCAGACTGAGAGGTCAGAGAGGGAATCAGACTGAGAGGTCAGAGCCGGAATCAGACTGAGAGGTCAGAGCCGGAATCCGACTGAGAGGTCAGAGCCGGAATCAGACTGTGAGGTCAGAGCCGGAATCAGACTGAGAAGTCAGAGCCGGAATCAGACTGAGAAGTCAGAGCCGGAATCAGACTGAGAGGTCAGAGCCAGAATCAGACTGAGAAGTCAGAGCCAGAATCAGACTGAGAGGTCATAGCCGGATTCAGACTGAGAGGTCAGAGCCAGAATCAGACTGAAAGGTCAGAGCCGGATTCAGACTGAGAGCTCAGAGCCAGAATCAGACTGAGAGGTCAGAGCCGGAATCAGACTGAGAGGTCAGAGCCAGAATCAGACAGAGAGGTCAGAGCCGGAATCAGACTGAGAGGTCAGAGCCAGAATCAGACTGAGAGGACAGAGCCGGAATCAGACTGAGAGCTTACAGCCAGAATCAGACTGAGAGGTCAGAGCCCGAAACACACTGAGAGGTCAGAGCCAGAATCAGACTGAGAGGTCAGAGCCGGAATCAGACTGAGAGGTCAGATCCGGAATCAGACTGAGAGGTCAGAGCCAGAATCAGACTGAGAAGTCAGAGCCGGAGTCAGACTGAGTGGTCAGAGCTAGAATCAGACTGAGAAGTCAGAGCCGGAATCAGACTGAGAGGTTAGAGCAGGAATCAGACTGAGAGGTCAGAGCCAGAATCAGACTGAGAGGTCAGAACCAGAATCAGACTGAGAAGTCAGAGCCAGAATCAGACTGAAAGGTCAGAGCCGGAATCCGACTGAGAGGTCAGAGCCGGAATCAGACTGTGAGGTCAGAGCCGGAATCAGACTGAGAAGTCAGAGCCGGAATCAGACTGAGAGGTCAGAGCCAGAATCAGACTGAGAAGTCAGAGCCGGAATCAGACTGAGAAGTCAGAGCCCGAAACAGACTGAGAGGTCAGAGCCAGAATCAGACTGAGAGGTCAGAGCCGGATTCAAACTGAGAGGTCAGAGCCAGAATCAGACTGAGAGGTCAGAGCCGGAATCAGACTGAGAGGTCAGAGCCGGAATCAGACTGAGAAGTCAGAGCCGGAATCAGACTGAGAGGTCAGAGCCGGAATCAGACTGAGAGGTCAGAGCCGGAATAAGACTGAGAAGTCAGAGCCAGAATCAGACTGAGAGGTCAGAGCCGGATTCAGACTGAGAAGTCAGAGCCAGAATCAGACTGAGAGGTCAGAGCCGGAATCAGACTGAGAAGTCAGAGCCGGAATCAGACTGAGAAGTCAGAGCCCGAAACAGACTGAGAGGTCAGAGCCAGAATCAGACTGAGAGGTCAGAGCCGGATTCAGACTGAGAGGTCAGAGCCGGATTCAGACTGAGAGCTCAGAGCCAGAATCAGACTGAGAGGTCAGAGCCCGAAACAGACTGAGAGGTCAGAGCCAGAATCAGACTGAGAGGTCAGAGCCGGAATCAGACTGAGAGGTCAGAGCCGGAATCAGACTTTGAGGTCAGAGCCGGAATCAGACTGAGAGGTCAGAGCCGGAATCAGACTGAGAGGTCAGAGCCGGAATCAGACTGAGAGGTCAGAGCCGGATTTAGACTGAGAGGTCAGAGCCGGAATCAGACTGAGAAGTCAGAGCCGGAATCAGACTGAGAGGTCAGAGCCAGAATCAGACTGAGAAGTCAGAGCCGGAATCAGACTGAGAAGTCAGAGCCCGAAACAGACTGAGAGGTCAGAGCCAGAATCAGACTGAGAGGTCAGAGCCGGATTCAAACTGAGAGGTCAGAGCCAGAATCAGACTGAGAGGTCAGAGCCGGAATCAGACTGAGAGGTCAGAGCCAGAATCAGACAGAGAAGTCAGAGCCGGAATCAGACTGAGAGGTCAGAGCCCGAAACAGACTGAGAGGTCAGAGCCGGAATCAGACTGAGAGGTCAGAGCCGGAATAAGACTGAGAAGTCAGAGCCAGAATCAGACTGAGAGGTCATAGCCGGATTCAGACTGAGAGGTCAGAGCCAGAATCAGACTGAAAGGTCAGAGCCGGATTCAGACTGAGAGGTCAGAGCCAGAATCAGACTAAGAGGTCAGAGCCGGAATCAGACTGAGAAGTGAGAGCCAGAATCAGACTGAAAGGTCAGAGCCGGATTCAGACTGAGAGGTCAGAGCCAGAATCAGACTGAGAGGTCAGAGCCGGAATCAGACTGAGAGGTCAGAGCCAGAATCAGACTGAGAGGTCAGAGCCGGAATCAGACTGAGAGCTCAGAGCCAGAATCAGACTGAGAGGTCAGAGCCCGAAACAGACTGAGAGGTCAGAGCCAGAATCAGACTGAGAGGTCAGAGCCGGAATCAGACTGAGAGGTCAGAGCCGGAATCAGACTGAGAGGTCAGAGCCGGAATCAGACTGAGAGGTCAGAGCCGGAATCAGACTGAGAGGTCAGAGCCGGAATCAGACTGAGAGCTTAGAGCCAGAATCAGACTGAGAGGGTCAGAGCCGGAATGAGACTGAGAGGTCAGAGCTGGAATCAGACTGAGAAGTCAGAGCCGGAATCAGACTGAGAGGTCAGAGCCGGAATCAGACTGAGAGGTCAGAGCCAGAATCAGACTGAGAGGTCAGAGCCGGAATCAGACTGAGAGCTCAGAGCCGGAATCAGACTGAGAAGTCAGAGCCCGAAACAGACTGAGAGGTCAGAGCCAGAATCAGACTGAGAGGTCAGAGCCGGATTCAGACTGAGAGGTGAGAGCCGGAATCAGACTGAGAAGTCAGAGCCGGAATCAGACTGAGAGGTCAGAGCCAGAATCAGACTGAGAAGTCAGAGCCGGAATCAGACTGAGAAGTCAGAGCCCGAAACAGACTGAGAGGTCAGAGCCAGAATCAGACTGAGAGGTCAGAGCCGGATTCAAACTGAGAGGTCAGAGCCAGAATCAGACTGAGAGGTCAGAGCCGGAATCAGACTGAGAGGTCAGAGCCAGAATCAGACTGAGAAGTCAGAGCCGGAATCAGACTGAGAGGTCAGAGCCCGAAACAGACTGAGAGGTCAGAGCCGGAATCAGACTGAGAGGTCAGAGCCGGAATAAGACTGAGAAGTCAGAGCCAGAATCAGACTGAGAGGTCAGAGCCGGATTCAGACTGAGAAGTCAGAGCCAGAATCAGACTGAGAGGTCATAGCCGGATTCAGACTGAGAGGTCAGAGCCAGAATCAGACTGAAAGGTCAGAGCCGGATTCAGACTGAGAGCTCAGAGCCAGAATCAGACTGAGAGGTCAGAGCCGGAATCAGACTGAGAGGTCAGAGCCAGAATCAGACTGAGATGTCAGAGCCAGAATCAGACTGAGAAGTCAGAGCCAGAATCAGACTGAAAGGTCAGAGCCGGATTCAGACTGAGAGGTCAGAGCCAGAATCAGACTGAGAGGTCAGAGCCGGAATCAGACTGAGAGGTCAGAGCCAGAATCAGACTGAGAGGTCAGAGCCGGAATCAGACTGAGAGCTTAGAGCCAGAATCAGACTGAGAGGTCAGAGCCCGAAACACACTGATAGGTCAGAGCCAGAATCAGACTGAGAGGTTAGAGCCGGAATCAGACTGAGAGGTCAGAGCCGGAATCAGACTGAGAGGTCAGAGAGGGAATCAGACTGAGAGGTCAGAGCCGGAATCAGATTGAGAGGTCAGAGCCGGAATCCGACTGAGAGGTCAGAGCCGGAATCAGACTGTGAGGTCAGAGCCGGAATCAGACTGAGAGGTCAGAGCCAGAATCAGACTGAGAGGTCAGAGCCAGAATCAGACTGAGAAGTCAGAGCCAGAATCAGACTGAGAGGTCAGAGCCGGATTCAAACTGAGAGGTCAGAGCCAGAATCAGACTGAGAGGTCATAGCCGGATTCAGACTGAGAGGTCAGAGCCAGAATCAGACTGAAAGGTCAGAGCTGGATTCAGACTGAGAGCTCATAGCCAGAATCAGACTGAGAGGTCAGAGCCGGAATCAGACTGAGAGGTCAGAGCCAGAATCAGACTGAGAGGTCAGAGCCAGAATCAGACTGAGAAGTCAGAGCCAGAATCAGACTGAGAGGTCAGAGCCGGATTCAAACTGAGAGGTCAGAGCCAGAATCAGACTGAGAGGTCATAGTCGGATTCAGACTGAGAGGTCAGAGCCAGAATCAGACTGAAAGGTCAGAGCTGGATTCAGACTGAGAGCTCAGAGCCAGAATCAGACTGAGAGGTCAGAGCCGGAATCAGACTGAGAGGTCAGAGCCAGAATCAGACTGAGAGGTCAGAGCCAGAATCAGACTGAGAAGTCAGAGCCAGAATCAGACTGAGAGGTCAGAGCCGGATTCAGACTGAGAGGTCAGAGCCAGAATCAGACTGAGAGGTCAGAGCCGGATTCAAACTGAGAGGTCAGAGCCAGAATCAGACTGAGAGGTCAGAGCCGGAATCAGACTGAGAGGTCAGAGCCGGAATCAGACTGAGAAGTCAGAGCCGGAATCAGACTGAGAGGTCAGAGCCGGAATCAGACTGAGAGGTCAGAGCCGGAATAAGACTGAGAAGTCAGAGCCAGAATCAGACTGAGAGGTCAGAGCCGGATTCAGACTGAGAAGTCAGAGCCAGAATCAGACTGAGAGGTCAGAGCCGGAATCAGACTGAGAAGTCAGAGCCGGAATCAGACTGAGAAGTCAGAGCCCGAAACAGACTGAGAGGTCAGAGCCAGAATCAGACTGAGAGGTCAGAGCCGGATTCAGACTGAGAGGTCAGAGCCGGATTCAGACTGAGAGCTCAGAGCCAGAATCAGACTGAGAGGTCAGAGCCCGAAACAGACTGAGAGGTCAGAGCCAGAATCAGACTGAGAGGTCAGAGCCGGAATCAGACTGAGAGGTCAGAGCCGGAATCAGACTTGAGGTCAGAGCCGGAATCAGACTGAGAGGTCAGAGCCGGAATCAGACTGAGAGGTCAGAGCCGGAATCAGACTGAGAGGTCAGAGCCGGATTTAGACTGAGAGGTCAGAGCCGGAATCAGACTGAGAAGTCAGAGCCGGAATCAGACTGAGAGGTCAGAGCCAGAATCAGACTGAGAAGTCAGAGCCGGAATCAGACTGAGAAGTCAGAGCCCGAAACAGACTGAGAGGTCAGAGCCAGAATCAGACTGAGAGGTCAGAGCCGGATTCAGACTGAGAGGTCAGAGCCAGAATCAGACTGAGAGGTCAGAGCCAGAATCAGACTGAGAGGTCAGAGCCGGATTCAGACTGAGAGGTGAGAGCCGGAATCAGACTGAGAAGTCAGAGCCGGAATCAGACTGAGAGGTCAGAGCCAGAATCAGACTGAGAAGTCAGAGCCGGAATCAGACTGAGAAGTCAGAGCCGAAACAGACTGAGAGGTCAGAGCCAGAATCAGACTGAGAGGTCAGAGCCGGATTCAAACTGAGAGGTCAGAGCCAGAATCAGACTGAGAGGTCAGAGCCGGAATCAGACTGAGAGGTCAGAGCCAGAATCAGACTGAGAAGTCAGAGCCGGAATCAGACTGAGAGGTCAGAGCCCGAAACAGACTGAGAGGTCAGAGCCGGAATCAGACTGAGAGGTCAGAGCCGGAATAAGACTGAGAAGTCAGAGCCAGAATCAGACTGAGAGGTCAGAGCCGGATTCAGACTGAGAAGTCAGAGCCAGAATCAGACTGAGAGGTCATAGCCGGATTCAGACTGAGAGGTCAGAGCCAGAATCAGACTGAAAGGTCAGAGCCGGATTCAGACTGAGAGCTCAGAGCCAGAATCAGACTGAGAGGTCAGAGCCGGAATCAGACTGAGAGGTCAGAGCCAGAATCAGACTGAGATGTCAGAGCCAGAATCAGACTGAGAAGTCAGAGCCAGAATCAGACTGAAAGGTCAGAGCCGGATTCAGACTGAGAGGTCAGAGCCAGAATCAGACTGAGAGGTCAGAGCCGGAATCAGACTGAGAGGTCAGAGCCAGAATCAGACTGAGAGGTCAGAGCCGGAATCAGACTGAGAGCTTAGAGCCAGAATCAAGACTGAGAGGTCAGAGCCCGAAACACACTGATAGGTCAGAGCCAGAATCAGACTGAGAGGTTAGAGCCGGAATCAGACTGAGAGGTCAGAGCCGGAATCAGACTGAGAGGTCAGAGAGGGAATCAGACTGAGAGGTCAGAGCCGGAATCAGATTGAGAGGTCAGAGCCGGAATCCGACTGAGAGGTCAGAGCCGGAATCAGACTGTGAGGTCAGAGCCGGAATCAGACTGAGAGGTCAGAGCCAGAATCAGACTGAGAGGTCAGAGCCAGAATCAGACTGAGAAGTCAGAGCCAGAATCAGACTGAGAGGTCAGAGCCGGATTCAAACTGAGAGGTCAGAGCCAGAATCAGACTGAGAGGTCATAGCCGGATTCAGACTGAGAGGTCAGAGCCAGAATCAGACTGAAAGGTCAGAGCTGGATTCAGACTGAGAGCTCATAGCCAGAATCAGACTGAGAGGTCAGAGCCGGAATCAGACTGAGAGGTCAGAGCCAGAATCAGACTGAGAGGTCAGAGCCAGAATCAGACTGAGAAGTCAGAGCCAGAATCAGACTGAGAGGTCAGAGCCGGATTCAAACTGAGAGGTCAGAGCCAGAATCAGACTGAGAGGTCATAGTCGGATTCAGACTGAGAGGTCAGAGCCAGAATCAGACTGAAAGGTCAGAGCTGGATTCAGACTGAGAGCTCAGAGCCAGAATCAGACTGAGAGGTCAGAGCCGGAATCAGACTGAGAGGTCAGAGCCAGAATCAGACTGAGAGGTCAGAGCCAGAATCAGACTGAGAAGTCAGAGCCAGAATCAGACTGAGAGGTCAGAGCCGGATTCAGACTGAGAGGTCAGAGCCAGAATCAGACTGAGAGGTCAGAGCCGGATTCAAACTGAGAGGTCAGAGCCAGAATCAGACTGAGAGGTCAGAGCCGGAATCAGACTGAGAGGTCAGAGCCGGAATCAGACTGAGAAGTCAGAGCCGGAATCAGACTGAGAGGTCAGAGCCGGAATCAGACTGAGAGGTCAGAGCCGGAATAAGACTGAGAAGTCAGAGCCAGAATCAGACTGAGAGGTCAGAGCCGGATTCAGACTGAGAAGTCAGAGCCAGAATCAGACTGAGAGGTCAGAGCCGGAATCAGACTGAGAAGTCAGAGCCGGAATCAGACTGAGAAGTCAGAGCCCGAAACAGACTGAGAGGTCAGAGCCAGAATCAGACTGAGAGGTCAGAGCCGGATTCAGACTGAGAGGTCAGAGCCGGATTCAGACTGAGAGCTCAGAGCCAGAATCAGACTGAGAGGTCAGAGCCCGAAACAGACTGAGAGGTCAGAGCCAGAATCAGACTGAGAGGTCAGAGCCGGAATCAGACTGAGAGGTCAGAGCCGGAATCAGACTTTGAGGTCAGAGCCGGAATCAGACTGAGAGGTCAGAGCCGGAATCAGACTGAGAGGTCAGAGCCGGAATCAGACTGAGAGGTCAGAGCCGGATTTAGACTGAGAGGTCAGAGCCGGAATCAGACTGAGAAGTCAGAGCCGGAATCAGACTGAGAGGTCAGAGCCAGAATCAGACTGAGAAGTCAGAGCCGGAATCAGACTGAGAAGTCAGAGCCCGAAACAGACTGAGAGGTCAGAGCCAGAATCAGACTGAGAGGTCAGAGCCGGATTCAAACTGAGAGGTCAGAGCCAGAATCAGACTGAGAGGTCAGAGCCGGAATCAGACTGAGAGGTCAGAGCCAGAATCAGACAGAGAAGTCAGAGCCGGAATCAGACTGAGAGGTCAGAGCCCGAAACAGACTGAGAGGTCAGAGCCGGAATCAGACTGAGAGGTCAGAGCCGGAATAAGACTGAGAAGTCAGAGCCAGAATCAGACTGAGAGGTCATAGCCGGATTCAGACTGAGAGGTCAGAGCCAGAATCAGACTGAAAGGTCAGAGCCGGATTCAGACTGAGAGGTCAGAGCCAGAATCAGACTAAGAGGTCAGAGCCGGAATCAGACTGAGAAGTGAGAGCCAGAATCAGACTGAAAGGTCAGAGCCGGATTCAGACTGAGAGGTCAGAGCCAGAATCAGACTGAGAGGTCAGAGCCGGAATCAGACTGAGAGGTCAGAGCCAGAATCAGACTGAGAGGTCAGAGCCGGAATCAGACTGAGAGCTCAGAGCCAGAATCAGACTGAGAGGTCAGAGCCCGAAACAGACTGAGAGGTCAGAGCCAGAATCAGACTGAGAGGTCAGAGCCGGAATCAGACTGAGAGGTCAGAGCCGGAATCAGACTGAGAGGTCAGAGCCGGAATCAGACTGAGAGGTCAGAGCCGGAATCAGACTGAGAGGTCAGAGCCGGAATCAGACTGAGAGCTTAGAGCCAGAATCAGACTGAGAGGTCAGAGCCGGAATGAGACTGAGAGGTCAGAGCTGGAATCAGACTGAGAAGTCAGAGCCGGAATCAGACTGAGAGGTCAGAGCCGGAATCAGACTGAGAGGTCAGAGCCAGAATCAGACTGAGAGGTCAGAGCCGGAATCAGACTGAGAGCTCAGAGCCGGAATCAGACTGAGAAGTCAGAGCCCGAAACAGACTGAGAGGTCAGAGCCAGAATCAGACTGAGAGGTCAGAGCCGGATTCAGACTGAGAGGTCAGAGCCGGAATCAGACTGAGAAGTCAGAGCCGGAATCAGACTGAGAGGTCAGAGCCAGAATCAGACTGAGAAGTCAGAGCCGGAATCAGACTGAGAAGTCAGAGCCCGAAACAGACTGAGAGGTCAGAGCCAGAATCAGACTGAGAGGTCAGAGCCGGATTCAAACTGAGAGGTCAGAGCCAGAATCAGACTGAGAGGTCAGAGCCGGAATAAGACTGAGAGGTCAGAGCCAGAATCAGACTGAGAAGTCAGAGCCGGAATCAGACTGAGAGGTCAGAGCCCGAAACAGACTGAGAGGTCAGAGCCGGAATCAGACTGAGAGGTCAGAGCCGGAATAAGACTGAGAAGTCAGAGCCAGAATCAGACTGAGAGGTCAGAGCCGGATTCAGACTGAGAAGTCAGAGCCAGAATCAGACTGAGAGGTCATAGCCGGATTCAGACTGAGAGGTCAGAGCCAGAATCAGACTGAAAGGTCAGAGCCGGATTCAGACTGAGAGCTCAGAGCCAGAATCAGACTGAGAGGTCAGAGCCGGAATCAGACTGAGAGGTCAGAGCCAGAATCAGACTGAGATGTCAGAGCCAGAATCAGACTGAGAAGTCAGAGCCAGAATCAGACTGAAAGGTCAGAGCCGGATTCAGACTGAGAGGTCAGAGCCAGAATCAGACTGAGAGGTCAGAGCCGGAATCAGACTGAGAGGTCAGAGCCAGAATCAGACTGAGAGGTCAGAGCCGGAATCAGACTGAGAGCTTAGAGCCAGAATCAGACTGAGAGGTCAGAGCCCGAAACACACTGATAGGTCAGAGCCAGAATCAGACTGAGAGGTTAGAGCCGGAATCAGACTGAGAGGTCAGAGCCGGAATCAGACTGAGAGGTCAGAGAGGGAATCAGACTGAGAGGTCAGAGCCGGAATCAGATTGAGAGGTCAGAGCCGGAATCCGACTGAGAGGTCAGAGCCGGAATCAGACTGTGAGGTCAGAGCCGGAATCAGACTGAGAGGTCAGAGCCAGAATCAGACTGAGAGGTCAGAGCCAGAATCAGACTGAGAAGTCAGAGCCAGAATCAGACTGAGAGGTCAGAGCCGGATTCAAACTGAGAGGTCAGAGCCAGAATCAGACTGAGAGGTCAGAGCCGGATTCAGACTGAGAGGTCAGAGCCGGATTCAGACTGAGAGCTCAGAGCCAGAATCAGACTGAGAGGTCAGAGCCCGAAACAGACTGAGAGGTCAGAGCCAGAATCAGACTGAGAGGTCAGAGCCGGAATCAGACTGAGAGGTCAGAGCCGGAATCAGACTTTGAGGTCAGAGCCGGAATCAGACTGAGAGGTCAGAGCCGGAATCAGACTGAGAGGTCAGAGCCGGAATCAGACTGAGAGGTCAGAGCCGGATTTAGACTGAGAGGTCAGAGCCGGAATCAGACTGAGAGGTCAGAGCCAGAATCAGACTGAGAAGTCAGAGCCGGAATCAGACTGAGAAGTCAGAGCCCGAAACAGACTGAGAGGTCAGAGCCAGAATCAGACTGAGAGGTCAGAGCCGGATTCAAACTGAGAGGTCAGAGCCAGAATCAGACTGAGAGGTCAGAGCCGGAATCAGACTGAGAGGTCAGAGCCAGAATCAGACAGAGAAGTCAGAGCCGGAATCAGACTGAGAGGTCAGAGCCCGAAACAGACTGAGAGGTCAGAGCCGGAATCAGACTGAGAGGTCAGAGCCGGAATAAGACTGAGAAGTCAGAGCCAGAATCAGACTGAGAGGTCATAGCCGGATTCAGACTGAGAGGTCAGAGCCAGAATCAGACTGAAAGGTCAGAGCCGGATTCAGACTGAGAGGTCAGAGCCAGAATCAGACTAAGAGGTCAGAGCCGGAATCAGACTGAGAAGTGAGAGCCAGAATCAGACTGAAAGGTCAGAGCCGGATTCAGACTGAGAGGTCAGAGCCAGAATCAGACTGAGAGGTCAGAGCCGGAATCAGACTGAGAGGTCAGAGCCAGAATCAGACTGAGAGGTCAGAGCCGGAATCAGACTGAGAGCTCAGAGCCAGAATCAGACTGAGAGGTCAGAGCCCGAAACAGACTGAGAGGTCAGAGCCAGAATCAGACTGAGAGGTCAGAGCCGGAATCAGACTGAGAGGTCAGAGCCGGAATCAGACTGAGAGGTCAGAGCCGGAATCAGACTGAGAGGTCAGAGCCGGAATCAGACTGAGAGGTCAGAGCCGGAATCAGACTGAGAGCTTAGAGCCAGAATCAGACTGAGAGGTCAGAGCCGGAATGAGACTGAGAGGTCAGAGCTGGAATCAGACTGAGAAGTCAGAGCCGGAATCAGACTGAGAGGTCAGAGCCGGAATCAGACTGAGAGGTCAGAGCCAGAATCAGACTGAGAGGTCAGAGCCGGAATCAGACTGAGAGCTCAGAGCCGGAATCAGACTGAGAAGTCAGAGCCCGAAACAGACTGAGAGGTCAGAGCCAGAATCAGACTGAGAGGTCAGAGCCGGATTCAGACTGAGAGGTCAGAGCCGGAATCAGACTGAGAAGTCAGAGCCGGAATCAGACTGAGAGGTCAGAGCCAGAATCAGACTGAGAAGTCAGAGCCGGAATCAGACTGAGAAGTCAGAGCCCGAAACAGACTGAGAGGTCAGAGCCAGAATCAGACTGAGAGGTCAGAGCCGGATTCAAACTGAGAGGTCAGAGCCAGAATCAGACTGAGAGGTCAGAGCCGGAATAAGACTGAGAGGTCAGAGCCAGAATCAGACTGAGAAGTCAGAGCCGGAATCAGACTGAGAGGTCAGAGCCCGAAACAGACTGAGAGGTCAGAGCCGGAATCAGACTGAGAGGTCAGAGCCGGAATAAGACTGAGAAGTCAGAGCCAGAATCAGACTGAGAGGTCAGAGCCGGATTCAGACTGAGAAGTCAGAGCCAGAATCAGACTGAGAGGTCATAGCCGGATTCAGACTGAGAGGTCAGAGCCAGAATCAGACTGAAAGGTCAGAGCCGGATTCAGACTGAGAGCTCAGAGCCAGAATCAGACTGAGAGGTCAGAGCCGGAATCAGACTGAGAGGTCAGAGCCAGAATCAGACTGAGATGTCAGAGCCAGAATCAGACTGAGAAGTCAGAGCCAGAATCAGACTGAAAGGTCAGAGCCGGATTCAGACTGAGAGGTCAGAGCCAGAATCAGACTGAGAGGTCAGAGCCGGAATCAGACTGAGAGGTCAGAGCCAGAATCAGACTGAGAGGTCAGAGCCGGAATCAGACTGAGAGCTTAGAGCCAGAATCAGACTGAGAGGTCAGAGCCCGAAACACACTGATAGGTCAGAGCCAGAATCAGACTGAGAGGTTAGAGCCGGAATCAGACTGAGAGGTCAGAGCCGGAATCAGACTGAGAGGTCAGAGAGGGAATCAGACTGAGAGGTCAGAGCCGGAATCAGATTGAGAGGTCAGAGCCGGAATCCGACTGAGAGGTCAGAGCCGGAATCAGACTGTGAGGTCAGAGCCGGAATCAGACTGAGAGGTCAGAGCCAGAATCAGACTGAGAGGTCAGAGCCAGAATCAGACTGAGAAGTCAGAGCCAGAATCAGACTGAGAGGTCAGAGCCGGATTCAAACTGAGAGGTCAGAGCCAGAATCAGACTGAGAGGTCATAGCCGGATTCAGACTGAGAGGTCAGAGCCAGAATCAGACTGAAAGGTCAGAGCTGGATTCAGACTGAGAGCTCATAGCCAGAATCAGACTGAGAGGTCAGAGCCGGAATCAGACTGAGAGGTCAGAGCCAGAATCAGACTGAGAGGTCAGAGCCAGAATCAGACTGAGAAGTCAGAGCCAGAATCAGACTGAGAGGTCAGAGCCGGATTCAAACTGAGAGGTCAGAGCCAGAATCAGACTGAGAGGTCATAGTCGGATTCAGACTGAGAGGTCAGAGCCAGAATCAGACTGAAAGGTCAGAGCTGGATTCAGACTGAGAGCTCAGAGCCAGAATCAGACTGAGAGGTCAGAGCCGGAATCAGACTGAGAGGTCAGAGCCAGAATCAGACTGAGAGGTCAGAGCCAGAATCAGACTGAGAAGTCAGAGCCAGAATCAGACTGAGAGGTCAGAGCCGGATTCAGACAGAGAAGTCAGAGCCAGAATCAGACTGAGAGGTCATAGCCGGATTCAGACTGAGAGGTCAGAGCCAGAATCAGACTGAAAGGTCAGAGCCGGATTCAGACTGAGAGCTCAGAGCCAGAATCAGACTGAGAGGTCAGAGCCGGAATCAGACTGAGAGGTCAGAGCCAGAATCAGACTGAGAGGTCAGAGCCACAATCAGACTGAGAGGTCAGAGCCGGAATCAGACTGAGAGCTTAGAGCCAGAATCAGACTGAGAGGTCAGAGCCAGAATCAGACTGAGAGGTCAGAGCCGGATTCAAACTGAGAGGTCAGAGCCAGAATCAGACTGAGAGGTCAGAGCCGGATTCAGACTGAGAGGTCAGAGCCGGAATCAGACTGAGAAGTCAGAGCCAGAATCAGACTGAGAGGTCAGAGCCGGAATCAGACTGAGAGGTCAGAGCCGGAATCAGACTGAGAGGTCAGAGAGGGAATCAGACTGAGAGGTCAGAGCCGGAATCAGACTGAGAGGTCAGAGCCGGAATTCGACTGAGAGGTCAGAGCCGGAATCAGACTGTGAGGTCAGAGCCGGAATCAGACTGAGAAGTCAGAGTCGGAATCAGACTGAGAGGTCAGAGCCAGAATCAGACTGAGAAGTCAGAGCCAGAATCAGACTGAGAGGTCAGAGCCGGATTCAGACTGAGAAGTCAGAGCCAGAATCAGACTGAGAGGTCATAGCCGGATTCAGACTGAGAGGTCAGAGCCAGAATCAGACTGAAAGGTCAGAGCCGGATTCAGACTGAGAGCTCAGAGCCAGAATCAGACTGAGAGGTCAGAGCCGGAATCAGACTGAGAGCTCAGAGCCAGAATCAGACTGAGAGGTCAGAGCCCGAAACACACTGAGAGGTCAGAGCCAGAATCAGACTGAGAGGTCAGAGCCGGAATCAGACTGAGAGGTCAGAGAGGGAATCAGACTGAGAGGTCAGAGCCGGAATCAGACTGAGAGGTCAGAGCCGGAATCCGACTGAGAGGTCAGAGCCGGAATCAGACTGTGAGGTCAGAGCCGGAATCAGACTGAGAGGTCAGAGCCGGAATCAGACTGAGAGGTCAGAGCCGGAATAAGACTGAGAAGTCAGAGCCAGAATCAGACTGAGAGGTCAGAGCCGGATTCAGACTGAGAAGTCAGAGCCAGAATCAGACTGAGAGGTCAGAGCCGGAATCAGACTGAGAGGTCAGAGCCGGATTCAGACTGAGAAGTCAGAGCCAGAATCAGACTGAGAGGTCAGAGCCGGAATCAGCCTGAGAGGTCAGAGCCAGAATCAGACTGAGAGGTCAGAGACAGAATCAGACTGAGAAGTCAGAGCCGGAATCAGACTGAGAGGTCAGAGCCAGAATCAGACTGAGAAGTCAGAGCCAGAATCAGACTGAGAGGTCATAGCCGGATTCAGACTGAGAGGTCAGAGCCAGAATCAGACTGAAAGGTCAGAGCCGGATTCAGACTGAGAGCTCAGAGCCAGAATCAGACTGAGAGGTCAGAGCCGGAATCAGACTGAGAGGTCAGAGCCAGAATCAGACAGAGAGGTCAGAGCCGGAATCAGACTGAGAGGTCAGAGCCAGAATCAGACTGAGAGGTCAGAGCCGGAATCAGACTGAGAGCTTACAGCCAGAATCAGACTGAGAGGTCAGAGCCCGAAACACACTGAGAGGTCAGAGCCAGAATCAGACTGAGAGGTCAGAGCCGGAATCAGACTGAGAGGTCAGAGCCGGAATCAGACTGAGAAGTCAGAGCCGGAATCAGACTGAGAGGTCAGAGCCGGAATCAGACTGAGAGGTCAGAGCCGGAATAAGACTGAGAAGTCAGAGCCAGAATCAGACTGAGAGGTCAGAGCCGGATTCAGACTGAGAAGTCAGAGCCAGAGTCAGACTGAGAGGTCAGAGCCGGAATCAGACTGAGAAGTCAGAGCCGGAATCAGACTGAGAAGTCAGAGCCCGAAACAGACTGAGAGGTCAGAGCCAGAATCAGACTGAGAGGTCAGAGCCGGATTCAGACTGAGAGGTCAGAGCCGGATTCAGACTGAGAGCTCAGAGCCAGAATCAGACTGAGAGGTCAGAGCCCGAAACAGACTGAGAGGTCAGAGCCAGAATCAGACTGAGAGGTCAGAGCCGGAATCAGACTGAGAGGTCAGAGCCGGAATCAGACTTTGAGGTCAGAGCCGGAATCAGACTGAGAGGTCAGAGCCGGAATCAGACTGAGAGGTCAGAGCCGGAATCAGACTGAGAGGTCAGAGCCGGATTTAGACTGAGAGGTCAGAGCCGGAATCAGACTGAGAAGTCAGAGCCGGAATCAGACTGAGAGGTCAGAGCCAGAATCAGACTGAGAAGTCAGAGCCGGAATCAGACTGAGAAGTCAGAGCCCGAAACAGACTGAGAGGTCAGAGCCAGAATCAGACTGAGAGGTCAGAGCCGGATTCAAACTGAGAGGTCAGAGCCAGAATCAGACTGAGAGGTCAGAGCCGGAATCAGACTGAGAGGTCAGAGCCAGAATCAGACAGAGAAGTCAGAGCCGGAATCAGACTGAGAGGTCAGAGCCCGAAACAGACTGAGAGGTCAGAGCCGGAATCAGACTGAGAGGTCAGAGCCGGAATAAGACTGAGAAGTCAGAGCCAGAATCAGACTGAGAGGTCATAGCCGGATTCAGACTGAGAGGTCAGAGCCAGAATCAGACTGAAAGGTCAGAGCCGGATTCAGACTGAGAGGTCAGAGCCAGAATCAGACTAAGAGGTCAGAGCCGGAATCAGACTGAGAAGTGAGAGCCAGAATCAGACTGAAAGGTCAGAGCCGGATTCAGACTGAGAGGTCAGAGCCAGAATCAGACTGAGAGGTCAGAGCCGGAATCAGACTGAGAGGTCAGAGCCAGAATCAGACTGAGAGGTCAGAGCCGGAATCAGACTGAGAGCTCAGAGCCAGAATCAGACTGAGAGGTCAGAGCCGGAATGAGACTGAGAGGTCAGAGCTGGAATCAGACTGAGAAGTCAGAGCCGGAATCAGACTGAGAGGTCAGAGCCGGAATCAGACTGAGAGGTCAGAGCCAGAATCAGACTGAGAGGTCAGAGCCGGAATCAGACTGAGAGCTCAGAGCCGGAATCAGACTGAGAAGTCAGAGCCCGAAACAGACTGAGAGGTCAGAGCCAGAATCAGACTGAGAGGTCAGAGCCGGATTCAGACTGAGAGGTCAGAGCCGGAATCAGACTGAGAAGTCAGAGCCGGAATCAGACTGAGAGGTCAGAGCCAGAATCAGACTGAGAAGTCAGAGCCGGAATCAGACTGAGAAGTCAGAGCCCGAAACAGACTGAGAGGTCAGAGCCAGAATCAGACTGAGAGGTCAGAGCCGGATTCAAACTGAGAGGTCAGAGCCAGAATCAGACTGAGAGGTCAGAGCCGGAATCAGACTGAGAGGTCAGAGCCAGAATCAGACTGAGAAGTCAGAGCCGGAATCAGACTGAGAGGTCAGAGCCCGAAACAGACTGAGAGGTCAGAGACGGAATCAGACTGAGAGGTCAGAGCCGGAATAAGACTGAGAAGTCAGAGCCAGAATCAGACTGAGAGGTCAGAGCCGGATTCAGACTGAGAAGTCAGAGCCAGAATCAGACTGAGAGGTCATAGCCGGATTCAGACTGAGAGGTCAGAGCCAGAATCAGACTGAAAGGTCAGAGCCGGATTCAGACTGAGAGCTCAGAGCCAGAATCAGACTGAGAGGTCAGAGCCGGAATCAGACTGAGAGGTCAGAGCCAGAATCAGACTGAGATGTCAGAGCCAGAATCAGACTGAGAAGTCAGAGCCAGAATCAGACTGAAAGGTCAGAGCCGGATTCAGACTGAGAGGTCAGAGCCAGAATCAGACTGAGAGGTCAGAGCCGGAATCAGACTGAGAGGTCAGAGCCAGAATCAGACTGAGAGGTCAGAGCCGGAATCAGACTGAGAGCTTAGAGCCAGAATCAGACTGAGAGGTCAGAGCCCGAAACACACTGATAGGTCAGAGCCAGAATCAGACTGAGAGGTTAGAGCCGGAATCAGACTGAGAGGTCAGAGCCGGAATCAGACTGAGAGGTCAGAGAGGGAATCAGACTGAGAGGTCAGAGCCGGAATCAGATTGAGAGGTCAGAGCCGGAATCCGACTGAGAGGTCAGAGCCGGAATCAGACTGTGAGGTCAGAGCCGGAATCAGACTGAGAGGTCAGAGCCAGAATCAGACTGAGAGGTCAGAGCCAGAATCAGACTGAGAAGTCAGAGCCAGAATCAGACTGAGAGGTCAGAGCCGGATTCAAACTGAGAGGTCAGAGCCAGAATCAGACTGAGAGGTCATAGCCGGATTCAGACTGAGAGGTCAGAGCCAGAATCAGACTGAAAGGTCAGAGCTGGATTCAGACTGAGAGCTCATAGCCAGAATCAGACTGAGAGGTCAGAGCCGGAATCAGACTGAGAGGTCAGAGCCAGAATCAGACTGAGAGGTCAGAGCCAGAATCAGACTGAGAAGTCAGAGCCAGAATCAGACTGAGAGGTCAGAGCCGGATTCAAACTGAGAGGTCAGAGCCAGAATCAGACTGAGAGGTCATAGTCGGATTCAGACTGAGAGGTCAGAGCCAGAATCAGACTGAAAGGTCAGAGCTGGATTCAGACTGAGAGCTCAGAGCCAGAATCAGACTGAGAGGTCAGAGACGGAATCAGACTGAGAGGTCAGAGCCAGAATCAGACTGAGAGGTCAGAGCCAGAATCAGACTGAGAAGTCAGAGCCAGAATCAGACTGAGAGGTCAGAGCCGGATTCAGACTGAGAGGTCAGAGCCAGAATCAGACTGAGAGGTCAGAGCCGGATTCAAACTGAGAGGTCAGAGCCAGAATCAGACTGAGAGGTCAGAGCCGGAATCAGACTGAGAGGTCAGAGCCGGAATCAGACTGAGAAGTCAGAGCCGGAATCAGACTGAGAGGTCAGAGCCGGAATCAGACTGAGAGGTCAGAGCCGGAATAAGACTGAGAAGTCAGAGCCAGAATCAGACTGAGAGGTCAGAGCCGGATTCAGACTGAGAAGTCAGAGCCAGAATCAGACTGAGAGGTCAGAGCCGGAATCAGACTGAGAAGTCAGAGCCGGAATCAGACTGAGAAGTCAGAGCCCGAAACAGACTGAGAGGTCAGAGCCAGAATCAGACTGAGAGGTCAGAGCCGGATTCAGACTGAGAGGTCAGAGCCGGATTCAGACTGAGAGCTCAGAGCCAGAATCAGACTGAGAGGTCAGAGCCCGAAACAGACTGAGAGGTCAGAGCCAGAATCAGACTGAGAGGTCAGAGCCGGAATCAGACTGAGAGGTCAGAGCCGGAATCAGACTTTGAGGTCAGAGCCGGAATCAGACTGAGAGGTCAGAGCCGGAATCAGACTGAGAGGTCAGAGCCGGAATCAGACTGAGAGGTCAGAGCCGGATTTAGACTGAGAGGTCAGAGCCGGAATCAGACTGAGAAGTCAGAGCCGGAATCAGACTGAGAGGTCAGAGCCAGAATCAGACTGAGAAGTCAGAGCCGGAATCAGACTGAGAAGTCAGAGCCCGAAACAGACTGAGAGGTCAGAGCCAGAATCAGACTGAGAGGTCAGAGCCGGATTCAAACTGAGAGGTCAGAGCCAGAATCAGACTGAGAGGTCAGAGCCGGAATCAGACTGAAAGGTCAGAGCCAGAATCAGACAGAGAAGTCAGAGCCGGAATCAGACTGAGAGGTCAGAGCCCGAAACAGACTGAGAGGTCAGAGCCGGAATCAGACTGAGAGGTCAGAGCCGGAATAAGACTGAGAAGTCAGAGCCAGAATCAGACTGAGAGGTCATAGCCGGATTCAGACTGAGAGGTCAGAGCCAGAATCAGACTGAAAGGTCAGAGCCGGATTCAGACTGAGAGGTCAGAGCCAGAATCAGACTAAGAGGTCAGAGCCGGAATCAGACTGAGAAGTGAGAGCCAGAATCAGACTGAAAGGTCAGAGCCGGATTCAGACTGAGAGGTCAGAGCCAGAATCAGACTGAGAGGTCAGAGCCGGAATCAGACTGAGAGGTCAGAGCCAGAATCAGACTGAGAGGTCAGAGCCGGAATCAGACTGAGAGCTCAGAGCCAGAATCAGACTGAGAGGTCAGAGCCCGAAACAGACTGAGAGGTCAGAGCCAGAATCAGACTGAGAGGTCAGAGCCGGAATCAGACTGAGAGGTCAGAGCCGGAATCAGACTGAGAGGTCAGAGCCGGAATCAGACTGAGAGGTCAGAGCCGGAATCAGACTGAGAGGTCAGAGCCGGAATCAGACTGAGAGCTTAGAGCCAGAATCAGACTGAGAGGTCAGAGCCGGAATGAGACTGAGAGGTCAGAGCTGGAATCAGACTGAGAAGTCAGAGCCCGAAACAGACTGAGAGGTCAGAGCCAGAATCAGACTGAGAGGTCAGAGCCGGATTCAGACTGAGAGGTCAGAGCCGGAATCAGACTGAGAAGTCAGAGCCGGAATCAGACTGAGAGGTCAGAGCCAGAATCAGACTGAGAAGTCAGAGCCGGAATCAGACTGAGAAGTCAGAGCCCGAAACAGACTGAGAGGTCAGAGCCAGAATCAGACTGAGAGGTCAGAGCCGGATTCAAACTGAGAGGTCAGAGCCAGAATCAGACTGAGAGGTCAGAGCCGGAATCAGACTGAGAGGTCAGAGCCAGAATCAGACTGAGAAGTCAGAGCCGGAATCAGACTGAGAGGTCAGAGCCGGAATCAGACTGAGAGGTCAGAGCCCGAAACAGACTGAGAGGTCAGAGCCGGAATCAGACTGAGAGGTCAGAGCCGGAATAAGACTGAGAAGTCAGAGCCAGAATCAGACTGAGAGGTCAGAGCCGGATTCAGACTGAGAAGTCAGAGCCAGAATCAGACTGAGAGGTCATAGCCGGATTCAGACTGAGAGGTCAGAGCCAGAATCAGACTGAAAGGTCAGAGCCGGATTCAGACTGAGAGCTCAGAGCCAGAATCAGACTGAGAGGTCAGAGCCGGAATCAGACTGAGAGGTCAGAGCCAGAATCAGACTGAGATGTCAGAGCCAGAATCAGACTGAGAAGTCAGAGCCAGAATCAGACTGAAAGGTCAGAGCCGGATTCAGACTGAGAGGTCAGAGCCAGAATCAGACTGAGAGGTCAGAGCCGGAATCAGACTGAGAGGTCAGAGCCAGAATCAGACTGAGAGGTCAGAGCCGGAATCAGACTGAGAGCTTAGAGCCAGAATCAGACTGAGAGGTCAGAGCCCGAAACACACTGATAGGTCAGAGCCAGAATCAGACTGAGAGGTTAGAGCCGGAATCAGACTGAGAGGTCAGAGCCGGATTCAGACTGAGAGGTCAGAGCCAGAATTAGACTGAAAGGTCAGAGCTGGATTCAGACTGAGAGCTCATAGCCAGAATCAGACTGAGAGGTCAGAGCCGGAATCAGACTGAGAGGTCAGAGCCAGAATCAGACTGAGAGGTCAGAGCCAGAATCAGACTGAGAAGTCAGAGCCAGAATCAGACTGAGAGGTCAGAGCCGGATTCAAACTGAGAGGTCAGAGCCAGAATCAGACTGAGAGGTCATAGTCGGATTCAGACTGAGAGGTCAGAGCCAGAATCAGACTGAAAGGTCAGAGCTGGATTCAGACTGAGAGCTCAGAGCCAGAATCAGACTGAGAGGTCAGAGCCGGAATCAGACTGAGAGGTCAGAGCCAGAATCAGACTGAGAGGTCAGAGCCAGAATCAGACTGAGAAGTCAGAGCCAGAATCAGACTGAGAGGTCAGAGCCGGATTCAGACAGAGAAGTCAGAGCCAGAATCAGACTGAGAGGTCATAGCCGGATTCAGACTGAGAGGTCAGAGCCAGAATCAGACTGAAAGGTCAGAGCCGGATTCAGACTGAGAGCTCAGAGCCAGAATCAGACTGAGAGGTCAGAGCCGGAATCAGACTGAGAGGTCAGAGCCAGAATCAGACTGAGAGGTCAGAGCCGGAATCAGACTGAGAGCTTAGAGCCAGAATCAGACTGAGAGGTCAGAGCCAGAATCAGACTGAGAGGTCAGAGCCGGATTCAAACTGAGAGGTCAGAGCCAGAATCAGACTGAGAGGTCAGAGCCGGATTCAGACTGAGAGGTCAGAGCCGGAATCAGACTGAGAAGTCAGAGCCAGAATCAGACTGAGAGGTCAGAGCCGGAATCAGACTGAGAGGTCAGAGCCGGAATCAGACTGAGAGGTCAGAGAGGGAATCAGACTGAGAGGTCAGAGCCGGAATCAGACTGAGAGGTCAGAGCCGGAATTCGACTGAGAGGTCAGAGCCGGAATCAGACTGTGAGGTCAGAGCCGGAATCAGACTGAGAAGTCAGAGTCGGAATCAGACTGAGAGGTCAGAGCCAGAATCAGACTGAGAAGTCAGAGCCAGAATCAGACTGAGAGGTCAGAGCCGGATTCAGACTGAGAAGTCAGAGCCAGAATCAGACTGAGAGGTCATAGCCGGATTCAGACTGAGAGGTCAGAGCCAGAATCAGACTGAAAGGTCAGAGCCGGATTCAGACTGAGAGCTCAGAGCCAGAATCAGACTGAGAGGTCAGAGCCGGAATCAGACTGAGAGCTCAGAGCCAGAATCAGACTGAGAGGTCAGAGCCCGAAACACACTGAGAGGTCAGAGCCAGAATCAGACTGAGAGGTCAGAGCCGGAATCAGACTGAGAGGTCAGAGAGGGAATCAGACTGAGAGGTCAGAGCCGGAATCAGACTGAGAGGTTAGAGCCGGAATCCGACTGAGAGGTCAGAGCCGGAATCAGACTGTGAGGTCAGAGCCGGAATCAGACTGAGAGGTCAGAGCCGGAATCAGACTGAGAGGTCAGAGCCGGAATAAGACTGAGAAGTCAGAGCCAGAATCAGACTGAGAGGTCAGAGCCGGATTCAGACTGAGAAGTCAGAGCCAGAATCAGACTGAGAGGTCAGAGCCGGAATCAGACTGAGAGGTCAGAGCCGGATTCAGACTGAGAAGTCAGAGCCAGAATCAGACTGAGAGGTCAGAGCCGGAATCAGCCTGAGAGGTCAGAGCCAGAATCAGACTGAGAGGTCAGAGACAGAATCAGACTGAGAAGTCAGAGCCGGAATCAGACTGAGAGGTCAGAGCCAGAATCAGACTGAGAGGTCAGAGCCGGAATCAGACTGAGAGCTTACAGCCAGAATCAGACTGAGAGGTCAGAGCCCGAAACACACTGAGAGGTCAGAGCCAGAATCAGACTGAGAGGTCAGAGCCGGAATCAGACTGAGAGGTCAGATCCGGAATCAGACTGAGAGGTCAGAGCCAGAATCAGACTGAGAAGTCAGAGCCGGAGTCAAACTGAGTGGTCAGAGCTAGAATCAGACTGAGAAGTCAGAGCCGGAATCAGACTGAGAGGTTAGAGCAGGAATCAGACTGAGAGGTCAGAACCAGAATCAGACTGAGAAGTCAGAGCCAGAATCAGACTGAAAGGTCAGAGCCGGAATCCGACTGAGAGGTCAGAGCCGGAATCAGACTGTGAGGTCAGAGCCGGAATCAGACTGAGAAGTCAGAGCCGGAATCAGACTGAGAGGTCAGAGCCAGAATCAGACTGAGAAGTCAGAGCCGGAATCAGACTGAGAAGTCAGAGCCCGAAACAGACTGAGAGGTCAGAGCCAGAATCAGACTGAGAGGTCAGAGCCGGATTCAAACTGAGAGGTCAGAGCCAGAATCAGACTGAGAGGTCAGAGCCGGAATCAGACTGAGAGGTCAGAGCCGGAATCAGACTGAGAAGTCAGAGCCGGAATCAGACTGAGAGGTCAGAGCCGGAATCAGACTGAGAGGTCAGAGCCGGAATAAGACTGAGAAGTCAGAGCCAGAATCAGACTGAGAGGTCAGAGCCGGATTCAGACTGAGAAGTCAGAGCCAGAGTCAGACTGAGAGGTCAGAGCCGGAATCAGACTGAGAAGTCAGAGCCGGAATCAGACTGAGAAGTCAGAGCCCGAAACAGACTGAGAGGTCAGAGCCAGAATCAGACTGAGAGGTCAGAGCCGGATTCAGACTGAGAGGTCAGAGCCGGATTCAGACTGAGAGCTCAGAGCCAGAATCAGACTGAGAGGTCAGAGCCCGAAACAGACTGAGAGGTCAGAGCCAGAATCAGACTGAGAGGTCAGAGCCGGAATCAGACTGAGAGGTCAGAGCCGGAATCAGACTTTGAGGTCAGAGCCGGAATCAGACTGAGAGGTCAGAGCCGGAATCAGACTGAGAGGTCAGAGCCGGAATCAGACTGAGAGGTCAGAGCCGGATTTAGACTGAGAGGTCAGAGCCGGAATCAGACTGAGAAGTCAGAGCCGGAATCAGACTGAGAGGTCAGAGCCAGAATCAGACTGAGAAGTCAGAGCCGGAATCAGACTGAGAAGTCAGAGCCCGAAACAGACTGAGAGGTCAGAGCCAGAATCAGACTGAGAGGTCAGAGCCGGATTCAAACTGAGAGGTCAGAGCCAGAATCAGACTGAGAGGTCAGAGCCGGAATCAGACTGAGAGGTCAGAGCCAGAATCAGACAGAGAAGTCAGAGCCGGAATCAGACTGACAGGTCAGAGCCCGAAACAGACTGAGAGGTCAGAGCCGGAATCAGACTGAGAGGTCAGAGCCGGAATAAGACTGAGAAGTCAGAGCCAGAATCAGACTGAGAGGTCATAGCCGGATTCAGACTGAGAGGTCAGAGCCAGAATCAGACTGAAAGGTCAGAGCCGGATTCAGACTGAGAGGTCAGAGCCAGAATCAGACTGAGAGGTCAGAGTCGGAATCAGACTGAGAAGTGAGAGCCAGAATCAGACTGAAAGGTCAGAGCCGGATTCAGACTGAGAGGTCAGAGCCAGAATCAGACTGAGAGGTCAGAGCCGGAATCAGACTGAGAGGTCAGAGCCAGAATCAGACTGAGAGGTCAGAGCCGGAATCAGACTGAGCGCTCAGAGCCAGAATCAGACTGAGAGGTCAGAGCCCGAAACAGACTGAGAGGTCAGAGCCAGAATCAGACTGAGAGGTCAGAGCCGGAATCAGACTGAGAGGTCAGAGCCGGAATCAGACTGAGAGGTCAGAGCCGGAATCAGACTGAGAGGTCAGAGCCGGAATCAGACTGAGAGGTCAGAGCCGGAATCAGACTGAGAGCTTAGAGCCAGAATCAGACTGAGAGGTCAGAGCCGGAATGAGACTGAGAGGTCAGAGCTGGAATCAGACTGAGAAGTCAGAGCCGGAATCAGACTGAGAGGTCAGAGCCGGAATCAGACTGAGAGGTCAGAGCCGGAATCAGACTGAGAAGTCAGAGCCGGAATCAGACTGAGAAGTCAGAGCCGGAATCAGACTGAGAAGTCAGAGCCCGAAACAGACTGAGAGGTCAGAGCCAGTATCAGACTGAGAGGTCAGAGCCGGATTCAAACTGAGAGGTCAGAGCCAGAATCAGACTGAGAGGTCAGAGCCGGAATCAGACTGAGAGGTCATTGCCAGAATCAGACTGAGAAGTCAGAGCCGGAATCAGACTGAGAGGTCAGAGCCCGAAACAGACTGAGAGGTCAGAGCCGGAATCAGACTGAGAGGTCAGAGCCGGAATAAGACTGAGAAGTCAGAGCCAGAATCAGACTGAGAGGTCAGAGCCGGATTCAGACTGAGAAGTCAGAGCCAGAATCAGACTGAGAGGTCATAGCCGGATTCAGACTGAGAGGTCAGAGCCAGAATCAGACTGAAAGGTCAGAGCCGGATTCAGACTGAGAGCTCAGAGCCAGAATCAGACTGAGAGGTCAGAGCCGGAATCAGACTGAGAGGTCAGAGCCAGAATCAGACTGAGATGTCAGAGCCAGAATCAGACTGAGAAGTCAGAGCCAGAATCAGACTGAAAGGTCAGAGCCGGATTCAGACTGAGAGGTCAGAGCCAGAATCAGACTGAGAGGTCAGAGCCGGAATCAGACTGAGAGGTCAGAGCCAGAATCAGACTGAGAGGTCAGAGCCGGAATCAGACTGAGAGCTTAGAGCCAGAATCAGACTGAGAGGTCAGAGCCCGAAACACACTGATAGGTCAGAGCCAGAATCAGACTGAGAGGTTAGAGCCGGAATCAGACTGAGAGGTCAGAGCCGGAATCAGACTGAGAGGTCAGAGAGGGAATCAGACTGAGAGGTCAGAGCCGGAATCAGATTGAGAGGTCAGAGCCGGAATCCGACTGAGAGGTCAGAGCCGGAATCAAACTGTGAGGTCAGAGCCGGAATCAGACTGAGAGTCAGAGCCAGAATCAGACTGAGAGGTCAGAGCCAGAATCAGACTGAGAAGTCAGAGCCAGAATCAGACTGAGAGGTCAGAGCCGGATTCAAACTGAGAGGTCAGAGCCAGAATCAGACTGAGAGGTCATAGCCGGATTCAGACTGAGAGGTCAGAGCCAGAATCAGACTGAAAGGTCAGAGCTGGATTCAGACTGAGAGCTCATAGCCAGAATCAGACTGAGAGGTCAGAGCCGGAATCAGACTGAGAGGTCAGAGCCAGAATCAGACTGAGAGGTCAGAGCCAGAATCAGACTGAGAAGTCAGAGCCAGAATCAGACTGAGAGGTCAGAGCCGGATTCAAACTGAGAGGTCAGAGCCAGAATCAGACTGAGAGGTCATAGTCGGATTCAGACTGAGAGGTCAGAGCCAGAATCAGACTGAAAGGTCAGAGCTGGATTCAGACTGAGAGCTCAGAGCCAGAATCAGACTGAGAGGTCAGAGCCGGAATCAGACTGAGAGGTCAGAGCCAGAATCAGACTGAGAGGTCAGAGCCAGAATCAGACTGAGAAGTCAGAGCCAGAATCAGACTGAGAGGTCAGAGCCGGATTCAGACAGAGAAGTCAGAGCCAGAATCAGACTGAGAGGTCATAGCCGGATTCAGACTGAGAGGTCAGAGCCAGAATCAGACTGAAAGGTCAGAGCCGGATTCAGACTGAGAGCTCAGAGCCAGAATCAGACTGAGAGGTCAGAGCCGGAATCAGACTGAGAGGTCAGAGCCAGAATCAGACTGAGAGGTCAGAGCCGGAATCAGACTGAGAGGTCAGAGCCAGAATCAGACTGAGAGGTCAGAGCCAGAATCAGACTGAGAAGTCAGAGCCAGAATCAGACTGAGAGGTCAGAGCCGGATTCAAACTGAGAGGTCAGAGCCAGAATCAGACTGAGAGGTCATAGTCGGATTCAGACTGAGAGGTCAGAGCCAGAATCAGACTGAAAGGTCAGAGCTGGATTCAGACTGAGAGCTCAGAGCCAGAATCAGACTGAGAGGTCAGAGCCGGAATCAGACTGAGAGGTCAGAGCCAGAATCAGACTGAGAGGTCAGAGCCAGAATCAGACTGAGAAGTCAGAGCCAGAATCAGACTGAGAGGTCAGAGCCGGATTCAGACAGAGAAGTCAGAGCCAGAATCAGACTGAGAGGTCATAGCCGGATTCAGACTGAGAGGTCAGAGCCAGAATCAGACTGAAAGGTCAGAGCCGGATTCAGACTGAGAGCTCAGAGCCAGAATCAGACTGAGAGGTCAGAGCCGGAATCAGACTGAGAGGTCAGAGCCAGAATCAGACTGAGAGGTCAGAGCCACAATCAGACTGAGAGGTCAGAGCCGGAATCAGACTGAGAGCTTAGAGCCAGAATCAGACTGAGAGGTCAGAGCCAGAATCAGACTGAGAGGTCAGAGCCGGATTCAAACTGAGAGGTCAGAGCCAGAATCAGACTGAGAGGTCAGAGCCGGAATCAGACTGAGAGGTCAGAGCCGGAATCAGACTGAGAAGTCAGAGCCAGAATCAGACTGAGAGGTCAGAGCCGGAATCAGACTGAGAGGTCAGAGCCGGAATCAGACTGAGAGGTCAGAGCCGGATTCAGACTGAGAAGTCAGAGCCAGAATCAGACTGAGAGGTCAGAGCCGGAATCAGACTGAGAGGTCAGAGCCAGAATCAGATTGAGAGGTCAGAGCCGGAATCAGACTGAGAGCTCAGAGCCGGAATCAGACTGAGAAGTCAGAGCCCGAAACAGACTGAGAGGTCAGAGCCAGAATCAGACTGAGAAGTCAGAGCCGGATTCAGACTGAGAGGTCAGAGCCAGAATCAGACTGAGAGGTCAGAGCCGGATTCAGACTGAGAGGTCAGAGCCGGAAAAAGACTGAGAAGTTA
Organism: Leptodactylus fuscus; assembly: GCF_031893055.1. Taxonomy (NCBI): domain Eukaryota; kingdom Metazoa; phylum Chordata; class Amphibia; order Anura; family Leptodactylidae; genus Leptodactylus; species Leptodactylus fuscus. The sequence continues at coordinate 46,752 of NW_027440308.1, forward strand.
GAGCCGGAATCAGACTGAGAGGTCAGAGCCAGAATCAGACTGAGAAGTCAGAGCCGGAATCAGACTGAGAAGTCAGAGCCCGAAACAGACTGAGAGGTCAGAGCCAGAATCAGACTGAGAAGTCAGAGCCGGATTCAAACTGAGAGGTCAGAGCCAGAATCAGACTGAGAGGTCAGAGCCGGAACCAGACTGAGAGGTCAGAGCCAGAATCAGACTGAGAAGTCAGAGCCGGAATCAGACTGAGAGGTCAGAGCCAGAATCAGACTGAGAGGTCAGAGCCGGATTCAGACTGAGAGGTCAGAGCCAGAATCAGACTGAGAGGTCAGAGCCGGATTCAGACTGAGAGGTCAGAGCCAGAATAAGACTGAAAAGTCAGAGCCGGAATCAGACTGAGAAGTCAGAGCCGGAATCAGACTGAGAAGTCAGAGCCCGAAACAGACTGAGAGGTCAGAGCCAGAATCAGACTGAGAAGTCAGAGCCGGATTCAAACTGAGAGGTCAGAGCCAGAATCAGACTGAGAGGTCAGAGCCGGAACCAGACTGAGAGGTCAGAGCCAGAATCAGACTGAGAAGTCAGAGCCGGAATCAGACTGAGAGGTCAGAGCCCGAAACAGACTGAGAGGTCAGAGCCGGAATCAGACTGAGAGGTCAGAGCCGGAATAAGACTGAGAAGTCAGAGCCAGATTCAGACTGAGAGGTCATAGCCGGATTCAGACTGAGAGGTCAGAGCCAGAATCAGACTGAAAGGTCAGAGCCGGATTCAGACTGAGAGGTCAGAGCCAGAATCAGACTGAGAGGTCAGAGCCGGAATCAGACTGAGAGGTCAGAGCCGGAATCAGACTGAGAGGTCAGAGCCGGAATCAGACTGAGAAGTCAGAGCCAGAATCAGACTGAAAGGTCAGAGCCGGATTCAGACTGAGAGCTCAGAGCCAGAATCAGACTGAGAGGTCAGAGCCCGAAACAGACTGAGAGGTCAGAGCCAGAATCAGACTGAGAGGTCAGAGCCGGAATCAGACTGAGAGGTCAGAGCCGGAATCAGACTGAGAGGTCAGAGCCGGAATCAGACTGAGAGGTCAGAGCCGGAATCAGACTGAGAGGTCAGAGCCGGAATCAGACTGAGAGCTTAGAGCCAGAATCAGACTGAGAGGTCAGAGCCGGAATGAGACTGAGAGGTCAGAGCCGGAATCAGACTGAGAAGTCAGAGCTGGAATCAGACTGAGAGGTCAGAGCCGGAATCAGACTGAGAGCTTAGAGCCAGAATCAGACTGAGAGGTCAGAGCCGGAATAAGACTGAGAAGTCAGAGCCAGAATCAGACTGAGAGGTCAGAGCCGGATTCAGACAGAGAAGTCAGAGCCAGAATCAGACTGAGAGGTCAGAGCCGGAATCAGACTGAGAGGTCAGAGCCAGAATCAGACTGAGAGGTCAAAACCAGAATCAGACTGAGAAGTCAGAGCCAGAATCAGACTGAAAGGTCAGAGCCGGATTCAGACTGAGAGGTCAGAGCCAGAATCAGACTGAGAGGTCAGAGCCGGAATCAGACTGAGAGGTCAGAGCCAGAATCAGACTGAGAGGTCAGAGCCGGAATCAGACTGAGAGCTTAGAGCCAGAATCAGACTGAGAGGTCAGAGCCCGAAACACACTGAGAGGTCAGAGCCAGAATCAGACTGAGAGGTCAGAGCCGGAATCAGACTGAGAGGTCAGAGCCGGAATCCGACTGAGAGGTCAGAGCCGGAATCAGACTGTGAGGTCAGAGCCGGAATCAGACTGAGAGGTCAGAGCCGGAATCCGACTGAGAGGTCAGAGCCGGAATCAGACTGTGAGGTCAGAGCCGGAATCAGACTGAGAGGTCAGAGCCAGAATCAGACTGAGAGGTCAGAGCCAGAATCAGACTGAGAAGTCAGAGCCAGAATCAGACTGAAAGGTCAGAGCCGGATTCAGACAAAGAGGTCAAAACCAGAATCAGACTGAGAGGTCAGAGCCGGAATCAGACTGAGAAGTCAGAGCCGGAATCAGACTGAGAAGTCAGTGCCCGAAACAGACTGAGAGGTCAGAGCCAGAATCAGACTGAGAGGTTAGAGCCGGATCCAGACTGAGAGGTCAGAGCCAGAATCAGACTGAGAGGTCAGAGCCGGATTCAGACTGAGAGGTCAGAGCCGGAATCAGACTGAGAAGTCAGAGCCGGAATCAGACTGAGAGGTCAGAGCCGGAATCAGACTGAGAGGTCAGAGCCAGAATCAGACTGAGAGGTCAGAGCCCGAAACACACTGAGAGGTCAGAGCCAGAATCAGACTGAGAGGTCAGAGCCGGAATCAGACTGAGAGGTCAGAGAGGGAATCAGACTGAGAGGTCAGAGCCGGAATCAGACTGAGAGGTCAGAGCCGGAATCCGACTGAGAGGTCAGAGCCGGAATCAGACTGTGAGGTCAGAGCCGGAATCAGACTGAGAAGCCAGAGCCGGAATCAGACTGAGAGGTCAGAGCCAGAATCAGACTGAGAAATCAGAGCCAGAATCAGACTGAGAGGTCATAGCCGGATTCAGACTGAGAGGTCAGAGCCAGAATCAGACTGAAAGGTCAGAGCCGGATTCAGACTGAGAGCTCAGAGCCAGAATCAGACTGAGAGGTCAGAGCCAGAATCAGACTGAGAGGTCAGAGCCAGAATCAGACAGAGAGGTCAGAGCCGGAATCAGACTGAGAGGTCAGAGCCAGAATCAGACTGAGAGGTCAGAGCCGGAATCAGACTGAGAGCTTACAGCCAGAATCAGACTGAGAGGTCAGAGCCCGAAACACACTGAGAGGTCAGAGCCAGAATCAGACTGAGAGGTCAGAGTCGGAATCAGACTGAGAGGTCAGATCCGGAATCAGACTGAGAGGTCAGAGCCAGAATCAGACTGAAAGGTCAGAGCCGGAATCAGACTGAGAGGTCAGAGCCAGAATCAGACTGAGAGGTCAGAGCCCGAAACACACTGAGAGGTCAGAGCCAGAATCAGACTGAGAGGTCAGAGCCGGAATCAGACTGAGAGGTCAGAGAGGGAATCAGACTGAGAGGTCAGAGCCGGAATCAGACTGAGAGGTCAGAGCCGGAATCCGACTGAGAGGTCAGAGCCGGAATCAGACTGTGAGGTCAGAGCCGGAATCAGACTGAGAAGTCAGAGCCGGAATCAGACTGAGAGGTCAGAGCCAGAATCAGACTGAGAAGTCAGAGCCAGAATCAGACTGAGAGGTCATAGCCGGATTCAGACTGAGAGGTCAGAGCCAGAATCAGACTGAAAGGTCAGAGCCGGATTCAGACTGAGAGCTCAGAGCCAGAATCAGACTGAGAGGTCAGAGCCGGAATCAGACTGAGAGGTCAGAGCCAGAATCAGACAGAGAGGTCAGAGCCGGAATCAGACTGAGAGGTCAGAGCCAGAATCAGACTGAGAGGTCAGAGCCGGAATCAGACTGAGAGCTTACAGCCAGAATCAGACTGAGAGGTCAGAGCCCGAAACACACTGAGAGGTCAGAGCCAGAATCAGACTGAGAGGTCAGAGCCGGAATCAGACTGAGAGGTCAGATCCGGAATCAGACTGAGAGGTCAGAGCCAGAATCAGACTGAGAAGTCAGAGCCGGAGTCAGACTGAGTGGTCAGAGCTAGAATCAGACTGAGAAGTCAGAGCCGGAATCAGACTGAGAGGTTAGAGCAGGAATCAGACTGAGAGGTCAGAGCCAGAATCAGACTGAGAGGTCAGAACCAGAATCAGACTGAGAAGTCAGAGCCAGAATCAGACTGAAAGGTCAGAGCCGGAATCCGACTGAGAGGTCAGAGCCGGAATCAGACTGTGAGGTCAGAGCCGGAATCAGACTGAGAAGTCAGAGCCGGAATCAGACTGAGAGGTCAGAGCCAGAATCAGACTGAGAAGTCAGAGCCGGAATCAGACTGAGAAGTCAGAGCCCGAAACAGACTGAGAGGTCAGAGCCAGAATCAGACTGAGAGGTCAGAGCCGGATTCAAACTGAGAGGTCAGAGCCAGAATCAGACTGAGAGGTCAGAGCCGGAATCAGACTGAGAGGTCAGAGCCGGAATCAGACTGAGAAGTCAGAGCCGGAATCAGACTGAGAGGTCAGAGCCGGAATCAGACTGAGAGGTCAGAGCCGGAATAAGACTGAGAAGTCAGAGCCAGAATCAGACTGAGAGGTCAGAGCCGGAATCAGACTGAGAAGTCAGAGCCGGAATCAGACTGAGAAGTCAGAGCCCGAAACAGACTGAGAGGTCAGAGCCAGAATCAGACTGAGAGGTCAGAGCCGGAATCAGACTGAGAGGTCAGAGCCGGAATCAGACTGAGAGGTCAGAGCCGGAATCAGACTGAGAGGTCAGAGCCGGAATCAGACTGAGAGGTCAGAGCCGGAATCAGACTGAGAGGTCAGAGCCGGAATCAGACTGAGAGGTCAGAGCCGGATTTAGACTGAGAGGTCAGAGCCGGAATCAGACTGAGAAGTCAGAGCCGGAATCAGACTGAGAGGTCAGAGCCAGAATCAGACTGAGAAGTCAGAGCCGGAATCAGACTGAGAAGTCAGAGCCCGAAACAGACTGAGAGGTCAGAGCCAGAATCAGACTGAGAGGTCAGAGCCGGATTCAAACTGAGAGGTCAGAGCCAGAATCAGACTGAGAGGTCAGAGCCGGAATCAGACTGAGAGGTCAGAGCCAGAATCAGACAGAGAAGTCAGAGCCGGAATCAGACTGAGAGGTCAGAGCCCGAAACAGACTGAGAGGTCAGAGCCGGAATCAGACTGAGAGGTCAGAGCCGGAATAAGACTGAGAAGTCAGAGCCAGAATCAGACTGAGAGGTCATAGCCGGATTCAGACTGAGAGGTCAGAGCCAGAATCAGACTGAAAGGTCAGAGCCGGATTCAGACTGAGAGGTCAGAGCCAGAATCAGACTGAGAGGTCAGAGCCGGAATCAGACTGAGAAGTGAGAGCCAGAATCAGACTGAAAGGTCAGAGCCGGATTCAGACTGAGAGGTCAGAGCCAGAATCAGACTGAGAGGTCAGAGCCGGAATCAGACTGAGAGGTCAGAGCCAGAATCAGACTGAGAGGTCAGAGCCGGAATCAGACTGAGAGCTCAGAGCCAGAATCAGACTGAGAGGTCAGAGCCCGAAACAGACTGAGAGGTCAGAGCCAGAATCAGACTGAGAGGTCAGAGCCGGAATCAGACTGAGAGGTCAGAGCCGGAATCAGACTGAGAGGTCAGAGCCGGAATCAGACTGAGAGGTCAGAGCCGGAATCAGACTGAGAGGTCAGAGCCGGAATCAGACTGAGAGCTTAGAGCCAGAATCAGACTGAGAGGTCAGAGCCGGAATGAGACTGAGAGGTCAGAGCCGGAATCAGACTGAGAAGTCAGAGCCGGAATCAGACTGAGAGGTCAGAGCCGGAATCAGACTGAGAGGTCAGAGCCAGAATCAGACTGAGAGGTCAGAGCCGGAATCAGACTGAGAGCTCAGAGCCGGAATCAGACTGAGAAGTCAGAGCCCGAAACAGACTGAGAGGTCAGAGCCAGAATCAGACTGAGAGGTCAGAGCCGGATTCAGACTGAGAGTTCAGAGCCGGAATCAGACTGAGAAGTCAGAGCCGGAATCAGACTGAGAGGTCAGAGCCAGAATCAGACTGAGAAGTCAGAGCCGGAATCAGACTGAGAGGTCAGAGCCCGAAACAGACTGAGAGGTCAGAGCCGGAATCAGACTGAGAGGTCAGAGCCGGAATAAGACTGAGAAGTCAGAGCCAGAATCAGACTGAGAGGTCAGAGCCGGATTCAGACTGAGAAGTCAGAGCCAGAATCAGACTGAGAGGTCATAGCCGGATTCAGACTGAGAGGTCAGAGCCAGAATCAGACTGAAAGGTCAGAGCCGGATTCAGACTGAGAGCTCAGAGCCAGAATCAGACTGAGAGGTCAGAGCCGGAATCAGACTGAGAGGTCAGAGCCAGAATCAGACTGAGATGTCAGAGCCAGAATCAGACTGAGAAGTCAGAGCCAGAATCAGACTGAAAGGTCAGAGCCGGATTCAGACTGAGAGGTCAGAGCCAGAATCAGACTGAGAGGTCAGAGCCGGAATCAGACTGAGAGGTCAGAGCCAGAATCAGACTGAGAGGTCAGAGCCGGAATCAGACTGAGAGCTTAGAGCCAGAATCAGACTGAGAGGTCAGAGCCCGAAACACACTGATAGGTCAGAGCCAGAATCAGACTGAGAGGTCAGAGCCAGAATCAGACTGAGAAGTCAGAGCCAGAATCAGACTGAGAGGTCAGAGCCGGATTCAAACTGAGAGGTCAGAGCCAGAATCAGACTGAGAGGTCATAGCCGGATTCAGACTGAGAGGTCAGAGCCAGAATCAGACTGAAAGGTCAGAGCTGGATTCAGACTGAGAGCTCATAGCCAGAATCAGACTGAGAGGTCAGAGCCGGAATCAGACTGAGAGGTCAGAGCCAGAATCAGACTGAGAGGTCAGAGCCAGAATCAGACTGAGCAGTCAGAGCCAGAATCAGACTGAGAGGTCAGAGCCGGATTCAAACTGAGAGGTCAGAGCCAGAATCAGACTGAAAGGTCATAGTCGGATTCAGACTGAGAGGTCAGAGCCAGAATCAGACTGAAAGGTCAGAGCTGGATTCAGACTGAGAGCTCAGAGCCAGAATCAGACTGAGAGGTCAGAGCCGGAATCAGACTGAGAGGTCAGAGCCAGAATCAGACTGAGAGGTCAGAGCCAGAATCAGACTGAGAAGTCAGAGCCAGAATCAGACTGAGAGGTCAGAGCCGGATTCAGACAGAGAAGTCAGAGCCAGAATCAGACTGAGAGGTCATAGCCGGATTCAGACTGAGAGGTCAGAGCCAGAATCAGACTGAAAGGTCAGAGCCGGATTCAGACTGAGAGCTCAGAGCCAGAATCAGACTGAGAGGTCAGAGCCGGAATCAGACTGAGAGGTCAGAGCCAGAATCAGACTGAGAGGTCAGAGCCACAATCAGACTGAGAGGTCAGAGCCGGAATCAGACTGAGAGCTTAGAGCCAGAATCAGACTGAGAGGTCAGAGCCAGAATCAGACTGAGAGGTCAGAGCCGGATTCAAACTGAGAGGTCAGAGCCAGAATCAGACTGAGAGGTCAGAGCCGGAATCAGACTGAGAGGTCAGAGCCGGAATCAGACTGAGAAGTCAGAGCCAGAATCAGACTGAGAGGTCAGAGCCGGAATCAGACTGAGAGGTCAGAGCCGGAATCAGACTGAGAGGTCAGAGCCGGATTCAGACTGAGAAGTCAGAGCCAGAATCAGACTGAGAGGTCAGAGCCGGAATCAGACTGAGAGGTCAGAGCCAGAATCAGATTGAGAGGTCAGAGCCGGAATCAGACTGAGAGCTCAGAGCCGGAATCAGACTGAGAAGTCAGAGCCCGAAACAGACTGAGAGGTCAGAGCCAGAATCAGACTGAGAGGTCAGAGCCGGATTCAGACTGAGAGGTCAGAGCCAGAATCAGACTGAGAGGTCAGAGCCGGATTCAGACTGAGAGGTCAGAGCCGGAATAAGACTGAGAAGTTAGAGCCGGAATCAGACTGAGAGGTCAGAGCCAGAATCAGACTGAGAAGTCAGAGCCGGAATCAGACTGAGAAGTCAGAGCCCGAAACAGACTGAGAGGTCAGAGCCAGAATCAGACTGAGAAGTCAGAGCCGGATTCAAACTGAGAGGTCAGAGCCAGAATCAGACTGAGAGGTCAGAGCCGGAACCAGACTGAGAGGTCAGAGCCAGAATCAGACTGAGAAGTCAGAGCCGGAATCAGACTGAGAGGTCAGAGCCAGAATCAGACTGAGAGGTCAGAGCCGGATTCAGACTGAGAGGTCAGAGCCAGAATCAGACTGAGAGGTCAGAGCCGGATTCAGACTGAGAGGTCAGAGCCAGAATCAGACTGAGAGGTCAGAGCCGGAATCAGACTGAGAGGTCAGAGCCGGAATCAGACTGAGAAGTCAGAGCCAGAATCAGACTGAAAGGTCAGAGCCGGAATCAGACTGAGAGGTCAGAGCCAGAATCAGACTGAGAGGTCAGAGCCGGAATCAGACTGAGAGCTCAGAGCCAGAATCAGACTGAGAGGTCAGAGTCCGAAACAGACTGAGAGGTCAGAGCCAGAATCAGACTGAGAGGTCAGAGCCGGAATCAGACTGAGAGGTCAGAGCCGGAATCAGACTGAGAGGTCAGAGCCGGAATCAGACTGAGAGGTCAGAGCCGGAATCAGACTGAGAGGTCAGAGCCGGAATCAGACTGAGAGATTAGAGCCAGAATCAGACTGAGAGGTCAGAGCCGGAATGAGACTGAGAGGTCAGAGCCGGAATCAGACTGAGAAGTCAGAGCTGGAATCAGACTGAGAGGTCAGAGCCGGAATAAGACTGAGAAGTCAGAGCCAGAATCAGACTGAGAGGTCAGAGCCGGATTCAGACTGAGAAGTCAGAGCCAGAATCAGACTGAGAGGTCAGAGCCGGAATCAGACTGAGAGGTCAGAGCCAGAATCAGACTGAGAGGTCAGAACCAGAATCAGACTGAGAAGTCAGAGCCAGAATCAGACTGAAAGGTCAGAGCCGGATTCAGACTGAGAGGTCAGAGCCAGAATCAGACTGAGAGGTCAGAGCCGGAATCAGACTGAGAGGTCAGAGCCAGAATCAGACTGAGAGGTCAGAGCCGGAATCAGACTGAGAGCTTAGGGCCAGAATCAGACTGAGAGGTCAGAGCCCGAAACACACTGAGAGGTCAGAGCCAGAATCAGACTGAGAGGTCAGAGCCGGAATCAGACTGAGAGGTCAGAGCCGGAATCCGACTGAGAGGTCAGAGCCGGAATCAGACTGTGAGGTCAGAGCCGGAATCAGACTGAGAGGTCAGAGCCGGAATCCGACTGAGAGGTCAGAGCCGGAATCAGACTGTGAGGTCAGAGCCGGAATCAGACTGAGAGGTCAGAGCCAGAATCAGACTGAGAGGTCAGAGCCAGAATCAGACTGAGAAGTCAGAGCCAGAATCAGACTGAAAGGTCAGAGCCGGATTCAGACTGAGAGGTCAAAACCAGAATCAGACTGAGAGGTCAGAGCCGGAATCAGACTGAGAGGTCAGAGCCAGAATCAGACTGAGAAGTCAGAGCCGGAATCAGACTGAGAAGTCTGAGCCGGAATCAGACTGAGAGGTCAGAGCCGGTATCAGACTGAGAAGTCAGAGCCGGAATCAGACTGAGAAGTCAGAGCCCGAAACAGACTGAGAGGTCAGAGCCAGAATCAGACTGAAAGGCCAGAGCCGGATTCAGAATGAGAGGTCAGAGCCAGAATCAGACTGAGAGGTCAGAGCCGAATTCAGACTGAGGGGTCAGAGCCGGAATCAGACTGAGAAGTCAGAGCCGGAATCAGACTGAGAAGTCAGTGCCCGATACAGACTGAGAGGTCAGAGCCAGAATCAGACTGAGAGGTTAGAACCGGATCCAGACTGAGAGGTCAGAGCCAGAATCAGACTGAGAGGTCAGAGCCGGATTCAGACTGAGAGGTCAGAGCCGGAATCAGACTGAGAAGTCAGAGCCGGAATCAGACTGAGAGGTCAGAGCCGGAATCAGACTGAGAGGTCAGAGCCAGAATCAGACTGAGAGGTCAGAGACAGAATCAGACTGAGAAGTCAGAGCCAGAATCAGACTGAAAGGTCAGAGCCGGAATCAGACTGAGAGGTCAGAGCCAGAATCAGACTGAGAGGTCAGAGCCCGAAACACACTGAGAGGTCAGAGCCAGAATCAGACTGAGAGGTCAGAGCCGGAATCAGACTGAGAGGTCAGAGAGGGAATCAGACTGAGAGGTCAGAGCCGGAATCAGACTGAGAGGTCAGAGCCGGAATCCGACTGAGAGGTCAGAGCCGGAATCAGACTGTGAGGTCAGAGCCGGAATCAGACTGAGAAGTCAGAGCCGGAATCAGACTGAGAGGTCAGAGCCAGAATCAGACTGAGAAGTCAGAGCCAGAATCAGACTGAGAGGTCATAGCCGGATTCAGACTGAGAGGTCAGAGCCAGAATCAGACTGAAAGGTCAGAGCCGGATTCAGACTGAGAGCTCAGAGCCAGAATCAGACTGAGAGGTCAGAGCCGGAATCAGACTGAGAGGTCAGAGCCAGAATCAGACAGAGAGGTCAGAGCCGGAATCAGACTGAGAGGTCAGAGCCAGAATCAGACTGAGAGGTCAGAGCCGGAATCAGACTGAGAGCTTACAGCCAGAATCAGACTGAGAGGTCAGAGCCCGAAACACACTGAGAGGTCAGAGCCAGAATCAGACTGAGAGGTCAGAGCCGGAATCAGACTGAGAGGTCAGATCCGGAATCAGACTGAGAGGTCAGAGCCAGAATCAGACTGAGAAGTCAGAGCCGGAGTCAGACTAAGTGGTCAGAGCTAGAATCAGACTGAGAAGTCAGAGCCGGAATCAGACTGAGAGGTTAGAGCAGGAATCAGACTGAGAGGTCAGAGCCAGAATCAGACTGAGAGGTCAGAACCAGAATCAGACTGAGAAGTCAGAGCCAGAATCAGACTGAAAGGTCAGAGCCGGAATCCGACTGAGAGGTCAGAGTCGGAATCAGACTGTGAGGTCAGAGCCGGAATCAGACTGAGAAGTCAGAGCCGGAATCAGACTGAGAGGTCAGAGCCAGAATCAGACTGAGAAGTCAGAGCCGGAATCAGACTGAGAAGTCAGAGCCCGAAACAGACTGAGAGGTCAGAGCCAGAATCAGACTGAGAGGTCAGAGCCGGATTCAAACTGAGAGGTCAGAGCCAGAATCAGACTGAGAGGTCAGAGCCAGAATCAGACTGAGAAGTCAGAGCCGGAATCAGACTGAGAAGTCAGAGCCCGAAACAGACTGAGAGGTCAGAGCCAGAATCAGATTGAGAGGTCAGAGTCGGATTCAGACTGAGAGGTCAGAGCCAGAATCAGACTGAGAGGTCAGAGCCGGAATCAGACTGAGAGGTCAGAGCCGGAATCAGACTGAGAGGTCAGAGCCGGAGTCAGACTGAGAGGTCAGAGCTGTTATCAGTAGGAGAGGTCAGAGCCGGAATCAGACTAAGGAGTTAGAGCCAGAATCAGACTGAAAGCTAAGAGCCGGAATCAGACTAAGAGGTCAGAGCTGGAATCAGTAGGAGAGGTCAGAGCTGGAATCAGACTGAGAGGTCAGAGCCAGAATCAGACTGAGAGGTCAGAGACGGAATCAGACTGAGAGGTCAGAGCCAGAATCAGACTGAGAGGTCAGAGCCAGAATCAGACTGAGAGGTCAGAGACGGAATCAGACTGAGAGGTCAGAGCCAGAATCAGACTGAGAGGTCAGAGACGGAATCAGACTGAGAGGTCAGAGCCAGAATCAGACTGAGAGGTCAGAGTTAGAATCAGACTGAGAGGTTAGAGCCGGAATCAGACTGAGAAGTCAGAGCCAGAATCAGACTGAGAGGTCAGAGCCGGAATCAGACTAGGAGGTCAGAGCCGGAATAAGACTGAGAAGTCAGAGCCAGAATCAGACTGAGAGGTCAGAGCCAGAATCAGACATAGAGGTCAGAGCCGGATTCAGACTGAGAGGTCAGAACCAGAATCAGACTGAGAGGTCAGAGCCGGAATAAGACTGAGAGGTCAGAGCCGGATTCAGACTGAGAGGTCAGAGCCAGAATCAGACTGAGAAGTCAGAGCCGGAATCAGACTGAGAGGTCAGAGCCAGAGTCAGACTGAGAAGTCAGAGCCGGAATCAGACTGAGAAGTCAGAGCCCGAAACAGACTGAGAGGTCAGAGCCGGATTCAGACTGAGAGGTCAGAGTCGGATTCAGACTGAGAGGTCAGAGCCAGAATCAGACTGAGAAGTCAGAGCCAGAATCAGACTGAAAGCTAAGAGCCGGAATCAGACTGAAAGCTCAGAGCTGGAATCAGATTGAGAGGTCAGAGCCGGAATCAGACTGAGAGGTCAGAGCCGGAATAAGACTGAGAAGTCAGAGCCGGAATCAGACTGAGAGGTCAGAGCCAGAATCTGACATAGAAGTCAGAGCCGGAATCAGACTGAGAGGTCAGAGCCGGAATCAGACTGAGAGGTCAGAGCCCGAAACAGACTGAGAGGTCAGAGCCGGAATCAGACTGAGAGGTCAGAGCCGGAATAAGACTGAGAATTCAGAGCCAGAATCAGACTGATAGGTCAGAGCCGGATTCAGACTGAGAAGTCAGAACCAGAATCAGACTGAGAGGTCAGAGCCGGATTCAGACTGAGAGGTCAGAGCCAGAATCAGACTGAGAAGTCAGAGACGGAATCAGACTGAGAGGTCAGAGCCAGAATCAGACTGAGAAGTCAGTGCCGGAATCAGACTGAGAAGTCAGAGCCCGAAACAGACTGAGAGGTCAGAGCCAGAGTCAGACTGAGAAGTCAGAGCCGGATTCAGACTGAGAAGTCAGAGCCAGAATCAGACTGAGAGGTCAGAGCCGGATTCAGACTGAGAGGTCAGAGCTAGAATCAGACTGAGAAGTCAGAGCCAGAATCAGACTGAGAAGTCAGAGCCGGAATCAGACTGAGAAGTCAGAGCCCGAAACAGACTGAGAGGTCAGAGCCGGAATAAGACTGAGAAGTCAGAGCCAGAATCAGACTGAGAGGTCAGAGCCTGATTCAGACTGAGAAGTCAGAGCCAGAATCAGACTGAGAGGTCAGAGCCGGAATCAGACTGAGAGGTCAGAGCCAGAGTCAGACTGAGAAGTCAGAGCCGGAATCAGACTGAGAAGTCAGAGCCCGAAACAGACTGAGAGGTCAGAGCCGGATTCAGACTGAGAGGTCAGAGTCGGATTCAGACTGAGAGGTCAGAGCCAGAATCAGACTGAGAAGTCAGAGCCAGAATCAGACTGAAAGCTAAGAGCCGGAATCAGACTGAAAGCTCAGAGCTGGAATCAGATTGAGAGGTCAGAGCCGGAATCAGACTGAGAGGTCAGAGCCGGAATAAGACTGAGAAGTCAGAGCCGGAATCAGACTGAGAGGTCAGAGCCAGAATCAGACATAGAGGTCAGAGCCGGATTCAGACTGAGAGGTCAGAACCAGAATCAGACTGAGAGGTCAGAGCCGGAATAAGACTGAGAGGTCAGAGCCGGATTCAGACTGAGAGGTCAGAGCCAGAATCAGACTGAGAAGTCAGAGCCGGAATCAGACTGAGAGGTCAGAGCCAGAGTCAGACTGAGAAGTCAGAGCCGGAATCAGACTGAGAAGTCAGAGCCCGAAACAGACTGAGAGGTCAGAGCCGGATTCAGACTGAGAGGTCAGAGTCGGATTCAGACTGAGAGGTCAGAGCCAGAATCAGACTGAGAAGTCAGAGCCAGAATCAGACTGAAAGCTAAGAGCCGGAATCAGACTGAAAGCTCAGAGCTGGAATCAGATTGAGAGGTCAGAGCCGGAATCAGACTGAGAGGTCAGAGCCGGAATAAGACTGAGAAGTCAGAGCCGGAATCAGACTGAGAGGTCAGAGCCAGAATCTGACATAGAAGTCAGAGCCGGAATCAGACTGAGAGGTCAGAGCCGGAATCAGACTGAGAGGTCAGAGCCCGAAACAGACTGAGAGGTCAGAGCCGGAATCAGACTGAGAGGTCAGAGCCGGAATAAGACTGAGAATTCAGAGCCAGAATCAGACTGATAGGTCAGAGCCGGATTCAGACTGAGAAGTCAGAACCAGAATCAGACTGAGAGGTCAGAGCCGGATTCAGACTGAGAGGTCAGAGCCAGAATCAGACTGAGAAGTCAGAGACGGAATCAGACTGAGAGGTCAGAGCCAGAATCAGACTGAGAAGTCAGTGCCGGAATCAGACTGAGAAGTCAGAGCCCGAAACAGACTGAGAGGTCAGAGCCAGAGTCAGACTGAGAAGTCAGAGCCGGATTCAGACTGAGAAGTCAGAGCCAGAATCAGACTGAGAGGTCAGAGCCGGATTCAGACTGAGAGGTCAGAGCTAGAATCAGACTGAGAAGTCAGAGCCAGAATCAGACTGAGAAGTCAGAGCCGGAATCAGACTGAGAAGTCAGAGCCCGAAACAGACTGAGAGGTCAGAGCCGGAATAAGACTGAGAAGTCAGAGCCAGAATCAGACTGAGAGGTCAGAGCCTGATTCAGACTGAGAAGTCAGAGCCAGAATCAGACTGAGAGGTCAGAGCCGGAATCAGACTGAGAGGTCAGAGCCAGAGTCAGACTGAGAAGTCAGAGCCGGAATCAGACTGAGAAGTCAGAGCCCGAAACAGACTGAGAGGTCAGAGCCAGAATCAGACTGAGAGGTCAGAGTCGGATTCAGACTGAGAGGTCAGAGCCAGAATCAGACTGAGAAGTCAGAGCTAGAATCAGACTGAAAGTTAAGAGTTGGAATCAGACTGAAAGCTCAGAGCCGGAATCAGATTGAGAGGTCAGAGCCGGAATCAGACTGAGAAGTCAGAGCCAGAATCAGACTGAGAGGTCAGAGCCAGAATCAGACTGAGAAGTCAGAGACGGAATCAGACTGAGAGGTCAGAGCCAGAATCAGACTGAGAAGTCAGAGCCGGAATCAGACTGAGAAGTCAGAGCCCGAAACAGACTGAGAGGTCAGAGCCAGAATCAGACTGAGAGGTCAGAGTCGGATTCAGACTGAGAGGTCAGAGCCAGAATCAGACTGAGAGGTCAGAGCCGGAATAAGACTGAGAGGTCAGAGCCGGAATCAGACTGAGAGGTCAGAGCCGGAATCAGACTGAGAGGTCAGAGCCGGAATCAGACTGAGAGGTCAGAGCCGTTATCAGTAGGAGAGGTCAGAGCCGGAATCAGACTAAGGAGTTAGAGCCAGAATCAGACTGAAAGCTAAGAGCCGGAATCAGACTAAGAGGTCAGAGCTGGAATAAGTAGGAGAGGTCAGAGCTGGAATCAGACTGAGAGGTCAGAGCCAGAATCAGACTGAGAGGTCAGAGACGGAATGAGACTGAGAGGTCAGAGCCAGAATCAGACTGAGAGGTCAGAGCTAGAATCAGACTGAGAGGTTAGAGCCGGAATCAGACTGAGAAGTCAGAGCAAGAATCAGACTGAGAGGTCAGAGCTGGAATCAGACTGAGAGGTCAGAGCCCGAAACAGACTGAGAGGTCAGAGCCGGAAAAAGACTGAGAAGTCAGAGCCAGAATCAGACTGAGAAGTCAGAGCCGGAATCAGACTGAGAGGTCAGAGCCCGAAACAGACTGAGAGGTCAGAGCCAGAATCAGACTGAGAGGTCAGAGCCGAATTCAGGCTGACAGGTCAGAGCCAGAATCAGACTGAGAGGTCAGAGCCGGATTCAGACTGAGAGGTCAGAGCCTGAAACAGACTGAGAAGTCAGAGCCGGAATCAGACTGAGAGGTCAGAGCCCGAAACAGACTGAGAGGTCAGAGCCAGAATCAGACTGAGAGGTCAGAGCCGGATTCAGACTGACAGGTCAGAGCCAGAATCAGACTGAGAGGTCAGAGCCGGAATCAGACTGAGAAGTCAGAGCCGGAATCAGACTGAGAGGTCAGAGCCCGAAACAGACTGAGAGGTCAGAGCCAGAATCAGACTGAGAGGTCAGAGCCGGATTCAGACTGACAGGTCAGAGCCAGAATCAGACTGAGAGGTCAGAGCCGGATTCAGACTGAGAGGTCAGAGCCTGAAACAGACTGAGAGGTCAGAGCCAGAATCAGACTGAGAGGTCAGAGCCGGATTCAAACTGAGAGGTCAGAGCCAGAATCAGACTGAGAGGTCAGAGCCGGAGTCAGACTGAGAGGTCAGAGCTAGAATCAGACTGAGAAGTCAGAGCCGGAATCAGACTGAGAGGTCAGAGCCAGAATCAGACTGAGAGGTCAGAGCCGGAATCAGACTGAGAGCTTAGAGCCAGAATCAGACTGAGAGGTCAGAGCCGGAATCAGACTGAGAGGTCAGAGAGGGAATCAGACTGAGAGGTCAGAGCCGGAATCAGACTGAGAGGTCAGAGCCGGAATCCGGCTGAGAGGTCAGAGCCGGAATCAGACTGTGAGGTCAGAGCCGGAATCAGACTGAGAAGTCAGAGTCGGAATCAGACTGAGAGGTCAGAGCCAGAATCAGACTGAGAGGTCAGAGCCGGAATCAGACTGAGAGGTCAGAGCCGGAATCAGACTGAGAGGTCAGAGCCGGAATCAGACTGAGAGGTCAGAGCCGGAATCAGACTGAGAGGTCAGAGCCGTTATCAGTAGGAGAGGTCAGAGCCGGAATCAGACTAAGGAGTTGGAGCCAGAATCAGACTGAAAGCTAAGAGCCGGAATCAGACTAAGAGGTCAGAGCTGGAATTAGTAGGAGAGGTCAGAGCTGGAATCAGACTGAGAGGTCAGAGCCAGAATCAGACTGAGAGGTCAGAGACGGAATCAGACTGAGAGGTCAGAGCCAGAATCAGACTGAGAGGTCAGAGCTAGAATCAGACTGAGAAGTTAGAGCCGGAATCAGACTGAGAGGTCAGAGCCGGAATAAGACTGAGAAGTCAGAGCCAGAATCAGACATAGAGGTCAGAGCCGGATTCAGACTGAGAGGTCAGAGCCAGAATCAGACTGAGAGGTCAGAGCCGGAATCA
Source organism: Leptodactylus fuscus (assembly GCF_031893055.1). Lineage (NCBI taxonomy): Eukaryota > Metazoa > Chordata > Amphibia > Anura > Leptodactylidae > Leptodactylus > Leptodactylus fuscus. The sequence goes on from NW_027440308.1 coordinate 63,314, forward strand.
GACTGAGAGGTCAGAGCCGGATTCAGACTGAGAGGTCAGAGCCAGAATGAGACTGAGAAGTCAGAGCCGGAATCAGACTGAGAGGTCAGAGCCAGAGTCAGACTGAGAAGTCAGAGCCGGAATCAGACTGAGAAGTCAGATCCCGAAACAGACTGAGAGGTCAGAGCCAGAATCAGGCTGAGAGGTCAGAGTCGGATTCAGACTGAGAGGTCAGAGCCAGAATCAGACTGAGAGGTCAGAGCCGGAATCAGACTGAGAGGTCAGAGCCGGAATCAGACTGAGAGTTCAGAGCCGGAATCAGACTGAGAGGTCAGAGCCGGAATCAGACTGAGAGGTCAGAGCCGTTATCAGTAGGAGAGGTCAGAGCCGGAATCAGACTAAGGAGTTAGAGCCAGAATCAGACTGAAAGCTAAGAGCCGGAATCAGACAAATAGGTCAGAGCTGGAATCAGACTGAGAGGTCAGAGCCGGAATCTGACATAGAGGTCAGAGCCGGAATCAGACTGAGAGGTCAGAGCCGGAATCAGACTGAGAGGTCAGAGCCCGAAACAGACTGAAAGGTCAGAGCCGGAATCAGACTGAGAGGTCAGAGCCGGAATAAGACTGAGAAGTCAGAGCCAGAATCAGACTGAGAGGTCAGAGCCGGATTCAGACTGAGAAGTCAGAGCCAGAATCAGACTGAGAGGTCAGAGCCGGATTCAGACTGAGAGGTCAGAGCCAGAATCAGACTGAGAAGTCAGAGACGGAATCAGACTGAGAGGTCAGAGCCAGAATCAGACTGAGAAGTCAGAGCCGGAATCAGACTGAGAAGTCAGAGCCCGAAACAGACTGAGAGGTCAGAGCCAGAATCAGATTGAGAGGTCAGAGTCGGATTCAGACTGAGAGGTCAGAGCCAGAATCAGACTGAGAGGTCAGAGCCGGAATCAGACTGAGAGGTCAGAGCCGGAATCAGACTGAGAGGTCAGAGCCGGAGTCAGACTGAGAGGTCAGAGCTGTTATCAGTAGGAGAGGTCAGAGCCGGAATCAGACTAAGGAGTTAGAGCCAGAATCAGACTGAAAGCTAAGAGCCGGAATCAGACTAAGAGGTCAGAGCTGGAATCAGTAGGAGAGGTCAGAGCTGGAATCAGACTGAGAGGTCAGAGCCAGAATCAGACTGAGAGGTCAGAGACGGAATCAGACTGAGAGGTCAGAGCCAGAATCAGACTGAGAGGTCAGAGCCAGAATCAGACTGAGAGGTCAGAGACGGAATCAGACTGAGAGGTCAGAGCCAGAATCAGACTGAGAGGTCAGAGACGGAATCAGACTGAGAGGTCAGAGCCAGAATCAGACTGAGAGGTCAGAGTTAGAATCAGACTGAGAGGTTAGAGCCGGAATCAGACTGAGAAGTCAGAGCCAGAATCAGACTGAGAGGTCAGAGCCGGAATCAGACTAGGAGGTCAGAGCCGGAATAAGACTGAGAAGTCAGAGCCAGAATCAGACTGAGAGGTCAGAGCCAGAATCAGACATAGAGGTCAGAGCCGGATTCAGACTGAGAGGTCAGAAACAGAATCAGACTGAGAGGTCAGAGCCGGAATAAGACTGAGAGGTCAGAGCCGGATTCAGACTGAGAGGTCAGAGCCAGAATCAGACTGAGAAGTCAGAGCCGGAATCAGACTGAGAGGTCAGAGCCAGAGTCAGACTGAGAAGTCAGAGCCGGAATCAGACTGAGAAGTCAGAGCCCGAAACAGACTGAGAGGTCAGAGCCGGATTCAGACTGAGAGGTCAGAGTCGGATTCAGACTGAGAGGTCAGAGCCAGAATCAGACTGAGAAGTCAGAGCCAGAATCAGACTGAAAGCTAAGAGCCGGAATCAGACTGAAAGCTCAGAGCTGGAATCAGATTGAGAGGTCAGAGCCGGAATCAGACTGAGAGGTCAGAGCCGGAATAAGACTGAGAGGTCAGAGCCGGATTCAGACTGAGAGGTCAGAGCCAGAATCAGACTGAGAAGTCAGAGCCGGAATCAGACTGAGAGGTCAGAGCCAGAGTCAGACTGAGAAGTCAGAGCCGGAATCAGACTGAGAAGTCAGAGCCCGAAACAGACTGAGAGGTCAGAGCCGGATTCAGACTGAGAGGTCAGAGTCGGATTCAGACTGAGAGGTCAGAGCCAGAATCAGACTGAGAAGTCAGAGCCAGAATCAGACTGAAAGCTAAGAGCCGGAATCAGACTGAAAGCTCAGAGCTGGAATCAGATTGAGAGGTCAGAGCCGGAATCAGACTGAGAGGTCAGAGCCGGAATCAGACTGAGAGGTCAGAGCCAGAATCTGACATAGAAGTCAGAGCCGGAATCAGACTGAGAGGTCAGAGCCGGAATCAGACTGAGAGGTCAGAGCCCGAAACAGACTGAGAGGTCAGAGCCGGAATCAGACTGAGAGGTCAGAGCCGGAATAAGACTGAGAATTCAGAGCCAGAATCAGACTGATAGGTCAGAGCCGGATTCAGACTGAGAAGTCAGAACCAGAATCAGACTGAGAGGTCAGAGCCGGATTCAGACTGAGAGGTCAGAGCCAGAATCAGACTGAGAAGTCAGAGACGGAATCAGACTGAGAGGTCAGAGCCAGAATCAGACTGAGAAGTCAGTGCCGGAATCAGACTGAGAAGTCAGAGCCCGAAACAGACTGAGAGGTCAGAGCCAGAGTCAGACTGAGAAGTCAGAGCCGGATTCAGACTGAGAAGTCAGAGCCAGAATCAGACTGAGAGGTCAGAGCCGGATTCAGACTGAGAGGTCAGAGCTAGAATCAGACTGAGAAGTCAGAGCCAGAATCAGACTGAGAAGTCAGAGCCGGAATCAGACTGAGAAGTCAGAGCCCGAAACAGACTGAGAGGTCAGAGCCGGAATAAGACTGAGAAGTCAGAGCCAGAATCAGACTGAGAGGTCAGAGCCTGATTCAGACTGAGAAGTCAGAGCCAGAATCAGACTGAGAGGTCAGAGCCGGAATCAGACTGAGAGGTCAGAGCCAGAGTCAGACTGAGAAGTCAGAGCCGGAATCAGACTGAGAAGTCAGAGCCCGAAACAGACTGAGAGGTCAGAGCCAGAATCAGACTGAGAGGTCAGAGTCGGATTCAGACTGAGAGGTCAGAGCCAGAATCAGACTGAGAAGTCAGAGCTAGAATCAGACTGAAAGTTAAGAGTTGGAATCAGACTGAAAGCTCAGAGCCGGAATCAGATTGAGAGGTCAGAGCCGGAATCAGACTGAGAAGTCAGAGCCAGAATCAGACTGAGAGGTCAGAGCCAGAATCAGACTGAGAAGTCAGAGACGGAATCAGACTGAGAGGTCAGAGCCAGAATCAGACTGAGAAGTCAGAGCCGGAATCAGACTGAGAAGTCAGAGCCCGAAACAGACTGAGAGGTCAGAGCCAGAATCAGACTGAGAGGTCAGAGTCGGATTCAGACTGAGAGGTCAGAGCCAGAATCAGACTGAGAGGTCAGAGCCGGAATAAGACTGAGAGGTCAGAGCCGGAATCAGACTGAGAGGTCAGAGCCGGAATCAGACTGAGAGGTCAGAGCCGGAATCAGACTGAGAGGTCAGAGCCGTTATCAGTAGGAGAGGTCAGAGCCGGAATCAGACTAAGGAGTTAGAGCCAGAATCAGACTGAAAGCTAAGAGCCGGAATCAGACTAAGAGGTCAGAGCTGGAATAAGTAGGAGAGGTCAGAGCTGGAATCAGACTGAGAGGTCAGAGCCAGAATCAGACTGAGAGGTCAGAGACGGAATGAGACTGAGAGGTCAGAGCCAGAATCAGACTGAGAGGTCAGAGCTAGAATCAGACTGAGAGGTTAGAGCCGGAATCAGACTGAGAAGTCAGAGCAAGAATCAGACTGAGAGGTCAGAGCTGGAATCAGACTGAGAGGTCAGAGCCCGAAACAGACTGAGAGGTCAGAGCCGGAAAAAGACTGAGAAGTCAGAGCCAGAATCAGACTGAGAAGTCAGAGCCGGAATCAGACTGAGAGGTCAGAGCCCGAAACAGACTGAGAGGTCAGAGCCAGAATCAGACTGAGAGGTCAGAGCCGAATTCAGACTGACAGGTCAGAGCCAGAATCAGACTGAGAGGTCAGAGCCGGATTCAGACTGAGAGGTCAGAGCCTGAAACAGACTGAGAAGTCAGAGCCGGAATCAGACTGAGAGGTCAGAGCCCGAAACAGACTGAGAGGTCAGAGCCAGAATCAGACTGAGAGGTCAGAGCCGGATTCAGACTGACAGGTCAGAGCCAGAATCAGACTGAGAGGTCAGAGCCGGAATCAGACTGAGAAGTCAGAGCCGGAATCAGACTGAGAGGTCAGAGCCCGAAACAGACTGAGAGGTCAGAGCCAGAATCAGACTGAGAGGTCAGAGCCGGATTCAGACTGACAGGTCAGAGCCAGAATCAGACTGAGAGGTCAGAGCCGGATTCAGACTGAGAGGTCAGAGCCTGAAACAGACTGAGAGGTCAGAGCCAGAATCAGACTGAGAGGTCAGAGCCGGATTCAAACTGAGAGGTCAGAGCCAGAATCTGACTGAGAGGTCAGAGCCGGAGTCAGACTGAGAGGTCAGAGCTAGAATCAGACTGAGAAGTCAGAGCCGGAATCAGACTGAGAGGTCAGAGCCAGAATCAGACTGAGAGGTCAGAGCCGGAATCAGACTGAGAGCTTAGAGCCAGAATCAGACTGAGAGGTCAGAGCCGGAATCAGACTGAGAGGTCAGAGAGGGAATCAGACTGAGAGGTCAGAGCCGGAATCAGACTGAGAGGTCAGAGCCGGAATCCGGCTGAGAGGTCAGAGCCGGAATCAGACTGTGAGGTCAGAGCCGGAATCAGACTGAGAAGTCAGAGTCGGAATCAGACTGAGAGGTCAGAGCCGGAATCAGACTGAGAAGTCAGAGCCAGAATCAGACTGAGAGGTCAAAGCCGGATTCAGACTGAGAAGTCAGAGCCAGAATCAGACTGAGAGGTCATAGCCGGATTCAGACTGAGAGGTCAGAGCCAGAATCAGACTGAAAGGTCAGAGCCGGATTCAGACTGAGAGCTCAGAGCCAGAATCAGACTGAAAGGTCAGAGCCGGATTCAGACTGAGAGCTCAGAGCCAGAATCAGACTGAGAGGTCAGAGCCGGAATCAGACTGAGAGCTCAGAGCCAGAATCAGACTGAGAGGTCAGAGCCCGAAACAGACTGAGAGGTCAGAGCCAGAATCAGACTGAGAGGTCAGAGCCGGAATCAGACTGAGAGGTCAGAGCCGGAATCAGAATGAGAGGTCAGAGCCGGAATCAGACTGAGAGGTCAGAGCCGGAATCAGACTGAGAGGTCAGAGCCGGAATTAGACTGAGAGGTCAGAGCCGGAATCAGACTGTGAGGTCAGAGCCGGAATCAGACTGAGAGGTCAGAGCCGGAATCAGACTGAGAAGTCAGAGCAGGAATCAGACTGAGAGGTCAGAGCCGGAATCAGACTGAGAAGTCGGAGCTGGAATCAGACTGAGAGGTCAGAGCCAGAATCAGACTGAGAAGTCAGAGCTAGAATCAGACTGAAAGTTAAGAGTTGGAATCAGACTGAAAGCTCTGAGCCGGAATCAGATTGAGAGGTCAGAGCCGGAATCAGACTGAGAAGTCAGAGCCAGAATCAGACTGAGAGGTCAGAGCCAGAATCAGACTGAGAAGTCAGAGACGGAATCAGACTGAGAGGTCAGAGCCAGAATCAGACTGAGAAGTCAGAGCCCGAAACAGACTGAGAGGTCAGAGCCAGAATCAGACTGAGAGGTCAGAGTCGGATTCAGACTGAGAGGTCAGAGCCAGAATCAGACTGAGAGGTCAGAGCCGGAATAAGACTGAGAGGTCAGAGCCGGAATCAGACTGAGAGGTCAGAGCCGGAATCAGACTGAGAGGTCAGAGCCGGAATCAGACTGAGAGGTCAGAGCCGTTATCAGTAGGAGAGGTCAGAGCCGGAATCAGACTAAGGAGTTAGAGCCAGAATCAGACTGAAAGCTAAGAGCCGGAATCAGACTAAGAGGTCAGAGCTGGAATAAGTAGGAGAGGTCAGAGCTGGAATCAGACTGAGAGGTCAGAGCCAGAATCAGACTGAGAGGTCAGAGACGGAATCAGACTGAGAGGTCAGAGCCAGAATCAGACTGAGAGGTCAGAGCTAGAATCAGACTGAGAGGTTAGAGCCGGAATCAGACTGAGAAGTCAGAGCAAGAATCAGACTGAGAGGTCAGAGCTGGAATCAGACTGAGAGGTCAGAGCCCGAAACAGACTGAGAGGTCAGAGCCGGAAAAAGACTGAGAAGTCAGAGCCAGAATCAGACTGAGAAGTCAGAGCCGGAATCAGACTGAGAGGTCAGAGCCCGAAACAGACTGAGAGGTCAGAGCCAGAATCAGACTGAGAGGTCAGAGCCGGATTCAGCCTGACAGGTCAGAGCCAGAATCAGACTGAGAGGTCAGAGCTGGAATCAGACTGAGAGGTCAGAGCCCGAAACAGACTGAGAGGTCAGAGCCGGAAAAAGACTGAGAAGTCAGAGCCAGAATCAGACTGAGAAGTCAGAGCCGGAATCAGACTGAGAGGTCAGAGCCCGAAACAGACTGAGAGGTCAGAGCCAGAATCAGACTGAGAGGTCAGAGCCGAATTCAGACTGACAGGTCAGAGCCAGAATCAGACTGAGAGGTCAGAGCCGGATTCAGACTGAGAGGTCAGAGCCTGAAACAGACTGAGAAGTCAGAGCCGGAATCAGACTGAGAGGTCAGAGCCCGAAACAGACTGAGAGGTCAGAGCCAGAATCAGACTGAGAGGTCAGAGCCGGATTCAGACTGACAGGTCAGAGCCAGAATCAGACTGAGAGGTCAGAGCCGGAATCAGACTGAGAAGTCAGAGCCGGAATCAGACTGAGAGGTCAGAGCCCGAAACAGACTGAGAGGTCAGAGCCAGAATCAGACTGAGAGGTCAGAGCCGGATTCAGACTGACAGGTCAGAGCCAGAATCAGACTGAGAGGTCAGAGCCGGATTCAGACTGAGAGGTCAGAGCCTGAAACAGACTGAGAGGTCAGAGCCAGAATCAGACTGAGAGGTCAGAGCCGGATTCAAACTGAGAGGTCAGAGCCAGAATCAGACTGAGAGGTCAGAGCCGGAGTCAGACTGAGAGGTCAGAGCTAGAATCAGACTGAGAAGTCAGAGCCGGAATCAGACTGAGAGGTCAGAGCCAGAATCAGACTGAGAGGTCAGAGCCGGAATCAGACTGAGAGCTTAGAGCCAGAATCAGACTGAGAGGTCAGAGCCGGAATCAGACTGAGAGGTCAGAGAGGGAATCAGACTGAGAGGTCAGAGCCGGAATCAGACTGAGAGGTCAGAGCCGGAATCCGGCTGAGAGGTCAGAGCCGGAATCAGACTGTGAGGTCAGAGCCGGAATCAGACTGAGAAGTCAGAGTCGGAATCAGACTGAGAGGTCAGAGCCAGAATCAGACTGAGAAGTCAGAGCCAGAATCAGACTGAGAGGTCAAAGCCGGATTCAGACTGAGAAGTCAGAGCCAGAATCAGACTGAGAGGTCATAGCCGGATTCAGACTGAGAGGTCAGAGCCAGAATCAGACTGAAAGGTCAGAGCCGGATTCAGACTGAGAGCTCAGAGCCAGAATCAGACTGAAAGGTCAGAGCCGGATTCAGACTGAGAGCTCAGAGCCAGAATCAGACTGAGAGGTCAGAGCCGGAATCAGACTGAGAGCTCAGAGCCAGAATCAGACTGAGAGGTCAGAGCCCGAAACAGACTGAGAGGTCAGAGCCAGAATCAGACTGAGAGGTCAGAGCCGGAATCAGACTGAGAGGTCAGAGCCGGAATCAGAATGAGAGGTCAGAGCCGGAATCAGACTGAGAGGTCAGAGCCGGAATCAGACTGAGAGGTCAGAGCCGAGAATTAGACTGAGAGGTCAGAGCCGGAATCAGACTGTGAGGTCAGAGCCGGAATCAGACTGAGAGGTCAGAGCCGGAATCAGACTGAGAAGTCAGAGCAGGAATCAGACTGAGAGGTCAGAGCCGGAATCAGACTGAGAAGTCAGAGCTAGAATCAGACTGAAAGTTAAGAGTTGGAATCAGACTGAAAGCTCTGAGCCGGAATCAGATTGAGAGGTCAGAGCCGGAATCAGACTGAGAAGTCAGAGCCAGAATCAGACTGAGAGGTCAGAGCCAGAATCAGACTGAGAAGTCAGAGACGGAATCAGACTGAGAGGTCAGAGCCAGAATCAGACTGAGAAGTCAGAGCCCGAAACAGACTGAGAGGTCAGAGCCAGAATCAGACTGTGAGGTCAGAGTCGGATTCAGACTGAGAGGTCAGAGCCAGAATCAGACTGAGAGGTCAGAGCCGGAATAAGACTGAGAGGTCAGAGCCGGAATCAGACTGAGAGGTCAGAGCCGGAATCAGACTGAGAGGTCAGAGCCGGAATCAGACTGAGAGGTCAGAGCCGTTATCAGTAGGAGAGGTCAGAGCCGGAATCAGACTAAGGAGTTAGAGCCAGAATCAGACTGAAAGCTAAGAGCCGGAATCAGACTAAGAGGTCAGAGCTGGAATAAGTAGGGAGAGGTCAGAGCTGGAATCAGACTGAGAGGTCAGAGCCAGAATCAGACTGAGAGGTCAGAGACGGAATCAGGACTGAGAGGTCAGAGCCAGAATCAGACTGAGAGGTCAGAGCTAGAATCAGACTGAGAGGTTAGAGCCGGAATCAGACTGAGAAGTCAGAGCAAGAATCAGACTGAGAGGTCAGAGCTGGAATCAGACTGAGAGGTCAGAGCCCGAAACAGACTGAGAGGTCAGAGCCGGAAAAAGACTGAGAAGTCAGAGCCAGAATCAGACTGAGAAGTCAGAGCCGGAATCAGACTGAGAGGTCAGAGCCCGAAACAGACTGAGAGGTCAGAGCCAGAATCAGACTGAGAGGTCAGAGCCGGATTCAGCCTGACAGGTCAGAGCCAGAATCAGACTGAGAGGTCAGAGCCGGATTCAGACTGAGAGGTCAGAGCCTAAAACAGACTGAGAAGTCAGAGCCGGAATCAGACTGAGAGGTCAGAGCCCGAAACAGACTGAGAGGTCAGAGCCAGAATCAGACTGAGAGGTCAGAGCCGGATTCAGACTGACAGGTCAGAGCCAGAATCAGACTGAGAGGTCAGAGCCGGAATCAGACTGAGAAGTCAGAGCCGGAATCAGACTGAGAGGTCAGAGCTCGAAACAGACTGAGAGGTCAGAGCCAGAATCAGACTGAGAGGTCAGAGCCGGATTCAGACTGACAGGTCAGAGCCAGAATCAGACTGAGAGGTCAGAGCCGGATTCAGACTGAGAGGTCAGAGCCTGAAACAGACTGAGAGGTCAGAGCCAGAATCAGACTGAGAGGTCAGAGCCGGAGTCAGACTGAGAGGTCAGAGCTAGAATCAGACTGAGAAGTCAGAGCCGGAATCAGACTGAGAGGTCAGAGCCAGAATCAGACTGAGAGGTCAGAGCCGGAATCAGACTGAGAGCTTAGAGCCAGAATCAGACTGAGAGGTCAGAGCCGGAATCAGACTGAGAGGTCAGAGAGGGAATCAGACTGAGAGGTCAGAGCCGGAATCAGACTGAGAGGTCAGAGCCGGAATCCGGCTGAGAGGTCAGAGCCGGAATCAGACTGTGAGGTCAGAGCCGGAATCAGACTGAGAAGTCAGAGTCGGAATCAGACTGAGAGGTCAGAGCCAGAATCAGACTGAGAAGTCAGAGCCAGAATCAGACTGAGAGGTCAAAGCCGGATTCAGACTGAGAAGTCAGAGCCAGAATCAGACTGAGAGGTCATAGCCGGATTCAGACTGAGAGGTCAGAGCCAGAATCAGACTGAAAGGTCAGAGCCGGATTCAGACTGAGAGGCTCAGAGCCAGAATCAGACTGAAAGGTCAGAGCCGGATTCAGACTGAGAGCTCAGAGCCAGAATCAGACTGAGAGGTCAGAGCCGGAATCAGACTGAGAGCTCAGAGCCAGAATCAGACTGAGAGGTCAGAGCCCGAAACAGACTGAGAGGTCAGAGCCAGAATCAGACTGAGAGGTCAGAGCCGGAATCAGACTGAGAGGTCAGAGCCGGAATCAGAATGAGAGGTCAGAGCCGGAATCAGACTGAGAGGTCAGAGCCGGAATCAGACTGAGAGGTCAGAGCCGGAATTAGACTGAGAGGTCAGAGCCGGAATCAGACTGTGAGGTCAGAGCCGGAATCAGACTGAGAGGTCAGAGCCGGAATCAGACTGAGAAGTCAGAGCAGGAATCAGACTGAGAGGTCAGAGCCGGAATCAGACTGAGAAGTCAGAGCTGGAATCAGACTGAGAGGTCAGAGCACGAAACAGACTGAGAGGTCAGAGCCAGAATCAGACTGAGAGGTCAGAGCCGGATTCAGACTGAGAGCTCAGAGCCAGAATCAGACTGAAAGGTCAGAGCCGGATTCAGACTGAGAGCTCAGAGCCAGAATCAGACTGAGAGGTCAGAGCCGGAATCAGACTGAGAGCTCAGAGCCAGAATCAGACTGAGAGGTCAGAGCCCGAAACAGACTGAGAGGTCAGAGCCAGAATCAGACTGAGAGGTCAGAGCCGGAATCAGACTGAGAGGTCAGAGCCGGAATCAGAATGAGAGGTCAGAGCCGGAATCAGACTGAGAGGTCAGAGCCGGAATCAGACTGAGAGGTCAGAGCCGGAATTAGACTGAGAGGTCAGAGCCGGAATCAGACTGTGAGGTCAGAGCCGGAATCAGACTGAGAGGTCAGAGCCGGAATCAGACTGAGAAGTCAGAGCAGGAATCAGACTGAGAGGTCAGAGCCGGAATCAGACTGAGAAGTCAGAGCTAGAATCAGACTGAAAGTTAAGAGTTGGAATCAGACTGAAAGCTCTGAGCCGGAATCAGATTGAGAGGTCAGAGCCGGAATCAGACTGAGAAGTCAGAGCCAGAATCAGACTGAGAGGTCAGAGCCAGAATCAGACTGAGAAGTCAGAGACGGAATCAGACTGAGAGGTCAGAGCCAGAATCAGACTGAGAAGTCAGAGCCCGAAACAGACTGAGAGGTCAGAGCCAGAATCAGACTGAGAGGTCAGAGTCGGATTCAGACTGAGAGGTCAGAGCCAGAATCAGACTGAGAGGTCAGAGCCGGAATAAGACTGAGAGGTCAGAGCCGGAATCAGACTGAGAGGTCAGAGCCGGAATCAGACTGAGAGGTCAGAGCCGGAATCAGACTGAGAGGTCAGAGCCGTTATCAGTAGGAGAGGTCAGAGCCGGAATCAGACTAAGGAGTTAGAGCCAGAATCAGACTGAAAGCTAAGAGCCGGAATCAGACTAAGAGGTCAGAGCTGGAATAAGTAGGAGAGGTCAGAGCTGGAATCAGACTGAGAGGTCAGAGCCAGAATCAGACTGAGAGGTCAGAGACGGAATCAGACTGAGAGGTCAGAGCCAGAATCAGACTGAGAGGTCAGAGCTAGAATCAGACTGAGAGGTTAGAGCCGGAATCAGACTGAGAAGTCAGAGCAAGAATCAGACTGAGAGGTCAGAGCTGGAATCAGACTGAGAGGTCAGAGCCCGAAACAGACTGAGAGGTCAGAGCCGGAAAAAGACTGAGAAGTCAGAGCCAGAATCAGACTGAGAAGTCAGAGCCGGAATCAGACTGAGAGGTCAGAGCCCGAAACAGACTGAGAGGTCAGAGCCAGAATCAGACTGAGAGGTCAGAGCCGGATTCAGCCTGACAGGTCAGAGCCAGAATCAGACTGAGAGGTCAGAGCCGGATTCAGACTGAGAGGTCAGAGCCTAAAACAGACTGAGAAGTCAGAGCCGGAATCAGACTGAGAGGTCAGAGCCCGAAACAGACTGAGAGGTCAGAGCCAGAATCAGACTGAGAGGTCAGAGCCGGATTCAGACTGACAGGTCAGAGCCAGAATCAGACTGAGAGGTCAGAGCCGGAATCAGACTGAGAAGTCAGAGCCGGAATCAGACTGAGAGGTCAGAGCTCGAAACAGACTGAGAGGTCAGAGCCAGAATCAGACTGAGAGGTCAGAGCCTGAAACAGACTGAGAGGTCAGAGCCAGAATCAGACTGAGAGGTCAGAGCCGGAGTCAGACTGAGAGGTCAGAGCTAGAATCAGACTGAGAAGTCAGAGCCGGAATCAGACTGAGAGGTCAGAGCCAGAATCAGACTGAGAGGTCAGAGCCGGAATCAGACTGAGAGCTTAGAGCCAGAATCAGACTGAGAGGTCAGAGCCGGAATCAGACTGAGAGGTCAGAGAGGGAATCAGACTGAGAGGTCAGAGCCAGAATCAGACTGAGAGGTCAGAGCCGGAATCCGGCTGAGAGGTCAGAGCCGGAATCAGACTGTGAGGTCAGAGCCGGAATCAGACTGAGAAGTCAGAGTCGGAATCAGACTGAGAGGTCAGAGCCAGAATCAGACTGAGAAGTCAGAGCCAGAATCAGACTGAGAGGTCAAAGCCGGATTCAGACTGAGAAGTCAGAGCCAGAATCAGACTGAGAGGTCATAGCCGGATTCAGACTGAGAGGTCAGAGCCAGAATCAGACTGAAAGGTCAGAGCCGGATTCAGACTGAGAGGCTCAGAGCCAGAATCAGACTGAAAGGTCAGAGCCGGATTCAGACTGAGAGCTCAGAGCCAGAATCAGACTGAGAGGTCAGAGCCGGAATCAGACTGAGAGCTCAGAGCCAGAATCAGACTGAGAGGTCAGAGCCCGAAACAGACTGAGAGGTCAGAGCCAGAATCAGACTGAGAGGTCAGAGCCGGAATCAGACTGAGAGGTCAGAGCCGGAATCAGAATGAGAGGTCAGAGCCGGAATCAGACTGAGAGGTCAGAGCCGGAATCAGACTGAGAGGTCAGAGCCGGAATTAGACTGAGAGGTCAGAGCCGGAATCAGACTGTGAGGTCAGAGCCGGAATCAGACTGAGAGGTCAGAGCCGGAATCAGACTGAGAAGTCAGAGCAGGAATCAGACTGAGAGGTCAGAGCCGGAATCAGACTGAGAAGTCAGAGCTGGAATCAGACTGAGAGGTCAGAGCACGAAACAGACTGAGAGGTCAGAGCCAGAATCAGACTGAGAGGTCAGAGCCGGATTCAGACTGAGAGGTCAGAGCCAGAATCAGACTGAGAGGTCAGAGCCGGATTCAGACTGAGAGGTCAGAGCCGGAATCAGACTGAGAAGTCAGAGCCGGAATCAGACTGAGAGGTCAGAGCCAGAATCAGACTGAGAAGTCAGAGCCGGACTAGGACTGAGAAGTCAGAGCCCGAAACAGACTGAGAGGTCAGAGCCAGAATCAGACTGAGAGGTCAGAGCCGGATTCAAACTGAGAGGTCAGAGCCAGAATCAGACTGAGAGGTCAGAGCCGGAGTCAGACTGAGAGGTCAGAGCTAGAATCAGACTGAGAAGTCAGAGCCGGAATCAGACTGAGAGGTCAGAGCCCGAAACAGACTGAGAGGTCAGAGCCGGAATCAGACTGAGAGGTCAGAGCCGGAATAAGACTGAGAAGTCAGAGCCAGAATCAGACTGAGAGGTAAGAGCCAGAATCAGACTGAGAGGTCAGAGCGGGATTCAGACTGAGAGGTCAGAGCCAGAATCAGACGGAGAGGTCAGAGCCGGATTCAGACTGAGAGGTCAGAGCCGGAATCAGACTGAGAAGTCAGAGCCGGAATCAGACTGAGAGGTCAGAGCCGGAATCAGACTGAGAAGTCAGAGCCGGACTAAGACTGAGAAGTCAGAGCCCGAAACAGACTGAGAGGTCAGAGCCAGAATCAGACTGAGAGGTCAGAGCCGGATTCAAACTGAGAGGTCAGAGCCCGAAACAGACTGAGAGGTCAGAGCCGGAATAAGACTGAGAAGTCAGAGCCCGAAACAGACTGAGAGGTCAGAGCCAGAATCAGACTGAGAGGTCAGAGCCGGATTCAGACTGACAGGTCAGAGCCAGAATCAGACTGAGAGGTCAGAGCCGGATTCAGACTGAGAGGTCAGAGCCCGAAACAGACTGAGAGGTCAGAGCCAGAATCAGACTGAGAGGTCAGAGCCGGATTCAAACTGAGAGGTCAGAGCCAGAATCAGACTGAGAGGTCAGAGCCGGAGTCAGACTGAGAGGTCAGAGCTAGAATCAGACTGAGAAGTCAGAGCCGGAATCAGACTGAGAGGTCAGAGCCAGAATCAGACTGAGAGGTCAGAGCCGGAATCAGACTGAGAGCTTAGAGCCAGAATCAGACTGAGAGGTCAGAGCCGGAATCAGACTGAGAGGTCAGAGAGGGAATCAGACTGAGAGGTCAGAGCCGGAATCAGACTGAGAGGTCAGAGCCGGAATCCGACTGAGAGGTCAGAGCCGGAATCAGACTGTGAGGTCAGAGCCGGAATCAGACTGAGAAGTCAGAGTCGGAATCAGACTGAGAGGTCAGAGCCAGAATCAGACTGAGAAGTCAGAGCCAGAATCAGACTGAGAGGTCAGAGCCGGATTCAGACTGAGAGGTCAGAGCCAGAATCAGACTGAAAGGTCAGAGCCGGATTCAGACTGAGAGCTCAGAGCCAGAATCAGACTGAGAGGTCAGAGCCGGAATCAGACTGAGAGCTCAGAGCCAGAATCAGACTGAGAGGTCAGAGCCCGAAACAGACTGAGAGGTCAGAGCCAGAATCAGACTGAGAGGTCAGAGCCGGAATCAGACTGAGAGTTCAGAGCCGGAATCAGACTGTGAGGTCAGAGCCGGAATCAGACTGAGAGGTCAGAGCCGGAATCAGACTGAGAAGTCAGAGCAGGAATCAGACTGAGAGGTTAGAGCCGGAATCAGACTGAGAAGTCAGAGCTGGAATCAGACTGAGAGGTCAGAGCCCGAAACAGACTGAGAGGTCAGAGCCAGAATCAGACTGAGAGGTCAGAGCCGGATTCAGACTGAGAGGTCAGAGCCAGAATCAGACTGAGAGGTCAGAGCCGGATTCAGACTGAGAGGTCAGAGCCGGAATCAGACTGAGAAGTCAGAGCCGGAATCAGACTGAGAGGTCAGAGCCAGAATCAGACTGAGAAGTCAGAGCCGGACTAGGACTGAGAAGTCAGAGCCCGAAACAGACTGAGAGGTCAGAGCCAGAATCAGACTGAGAGGTCAGAGCCGGATTCAAACTGAGAGGTCAGAGCCAGAATCAGACTGAGAGGTCAGAGCCGGAGTCAGACTGAGAGGTCAGAGCTAGAATCAGACTGAGAAGTCAGAGCCGGAATCAGACTGAGAGGTCAGAGCCCGAAACAGACTGAGAGGTCAGAGCCGGAATCAGACTGAGAGGTCAGAGCCGGAATAAGACTGAGAAGTCAGAGTCAGAATCAGACTGAGAGGTAAGAGCCAGAATCAGACTGAGAGGTCAGAGCCGGATTCAGACTGAGAGGTCAGAGCCAGAATCAGACTGAGAGGTCAGAGCCGGATTCAGACTGAGAGGTCAGAGCCAGAATCAGACTGAGAGGTCAGAGCCGGATTCAGACTGAGAGGCCAGAGCCGGAATCAGACTGAGAAGTCAGAGCCGGAATCAGACTGAGAGGTCAGAGCCGGAATCAGACTGAGAGGTCAGAGCCAGAATCAGACTGAGAAGTCAGAGCCGGACTAGGACTGAGAAGTCAGAGCCCGAAACAGACTGAGAGGTCAGAGCCAGAATCAGACTGTGAGGTCAGAGCCGGATTCAAACTGAGAGGTCAGAGCCAGAATCAGACTGAGAGGTCAGAGCCGGAGTCAGACTGAGAGGTCAGAGCTAGAATCAGACTGAGAAGTCAGAGCCGGAATCAGACTGAGAGGTCAGAGCCCGAAACAGACTGAGAGGTCAGAGCCGGAATCAGACTGAGAGGTCAGAGCCGGAATAAGACTGAGAAGTCAGAGCCAGAATCAGACTGAGAGGTAAGAGCCAGAATCAGACTGAGAGGTCAGAGCCAGAATCAGACTGAGAGGTCAGAGCCGGATTCAGACTGAGAGGTCAGAGCCAGAATCAGACTGAGAGGTCAGAGCCGGATTCAGACTGAGAGGTCAGAGCCGGAATCAGACTGAGAAGTCAGAGCCGGAATCAGACTGAGAGGTCAGAGCCGGAATCAGACTGAGAAGTCAGAGCCGGACTAAGACTGAGAAGTCAGAGCCCGAAACAGACTGAGAGGTCAGAGCCAGAATCAGACTGAGAGGTCAGAGCCGGATTCAAACTGAGAGGTCAGAGCCCGAAACAGACTGAGAGGTCAGAGCCGGAATCAGACTGAGAGGTCAGAGCCGGAATAAGACTGAGAAGTCAGAGCCAGAATCAGACTGAGAGGTCAGAGCCGGATTCAGACTGAGAAGTCAGAGCCAGAATCAGACTGAGAGGTCAGAGCCGGAATCAGACTGAGAGGTCAGAGCCGGATTCAGACTGAGAAGTCAGAGCCAGAATCAGACTGAGAGGTCAGAGCCGGAATCAGACTGAGAGGTCAGAGCCAGAATCAGACTGAGAGGTCAGAGCCAGAATCAGACTGAGAAGTCAGAGCCAGAATCAGACTGAAAGGTCAGAGCCGGAATCAGACTGAGAGGTCAGAGCCGGAATCAGACTGAGAGGTCAGAGCCCGAAACACACTGAGAGGTCAGAGCCAGAATCAGACTGAGAGGTCAGAGCCGGAATCAGACTGAGAGGTCAGAGAGGGAATCAGACTGAGAAGTCAGAGCCGGAATCAGACTGAGAAGTCAGAGCCAGAATCAGACTGAGAGGTCATAGCCGGATTCAGACTGAGAGGTCAGAGCCAGAATCAGACTGAAAGGTCAGAGCCGGATTCAGACTGAGAGGTCAGAGCCAGAATCAGACTGAGAGGTCAGAGCCGGAATCAGACTGAGAGCTTACAGCCAGAATCAGACTGAGAGGTCAGAGCCCGAAACACACTGAGAGGTCAGAGCCAGAATCAGACTGAGAGGTCAGAGCCGGAATCAGACTGAGAGGTCAGAGCCGGAATCAGACTGAGAGGTCAGAGCCGGAATCAGACTGAGAGGTCAGAGCCAGAATCAGACTGAGAGGTCAGAGCCAGAATCAGACTGAGAAGTCAGAGCCAGAATCAGACTGAGAGGTCAGAGCCGGATTCAGACTGAGAAGTCAGAGCCAGAATAAGACTGAGAGGTCATAGCCGGATTCAGACTGAGAGGTCAGAGCCAGAATCAGACTGAAAGGTCAGAGCCGGATTCAGACTGAGAGCTCAGAGCCAGAATCAGACTGAGAGGTTAGAGCCGGAATCAGACTGAGAGGTCAGAGCCAGAATCAGACTGAGAGGTCAGAGCCAGAATCAGACTGAGAAGTCAGAGCCAGAATCAGACTGAAAGGTCAGAGCCGGAATCCGACTGAGAGGTCAGAGCCGGAATCAGACTGTGAGGTCAGAGCCGGAATCAGACTGAGAAGTCAGAGCCGGAATCAGACTGAGAGGTCTGAGCCGGAATCAGACTGAGAAGTCAGAGCCGGAATCAGACTGAGAGGTTAGAGCCGGAATCAGACTGAGAGGTCAGAGCCAGAATCAGACTGAGAGGTCAGAGCCAGAATCAGACTGAGAAGTCAGAGCCAGAATCAGACTGAAAGGTCAGAGCCGGAATCCGACTGAGAGGTCAGAGCCGGAATCAGACTGTGAGGTCAGAGCCGGAATCAGACTGAGAAGTCAGAGCCGGAATCAGACTGAGAGGTCAGAGCCAGAATCAGACTGAGAAGTCAGAGCCGGAATCAGACTGAGAAGTCAGAGCCCGAAACAGACTGAGAGGTCAGAGCCAGAATCAGACTGAGAGGTCAGAGCCGGATTCAAACTGAGAGGTCAGAGCCAGAATCAGACTGAGAGGTCAGAGCCGGAATCAGACTGAGAAGTCAGAGCCGGAATCAGACTGAGAGGTCAGAGCCCGAAACAGACTGAGAGGTCAGAGCCAGAATCAGACTGAGAGGTCAGAGCCGGATTCAGACTGACAGGTCAGAGCCAGAATCAGACTGAGAGGTCAGAGCCGGATTCAGACTGAGAGGTCAGAGCCTGAAACAGACTGAGAGGTCAGAGCCAGAATCAGACTGAGAGGTCAGAGCCGGATTCAAACTGAGAGGTCAGAGCCAGAATCAGACTGAGAGGTCAGAGCCGGAGTCAGACTGAGAGGTCAGAGCTAGAATCAGACTGAGAAGTCAGAGCCGGAATCAGACTGAGAGGTCAGAGCCAGAATCAGACTGAGAGGTCAGAGCCGGAATCAGACTGAGAGCTTAGAGCCAGAATCAGACTGAGAGGTCAGAGCCGGAATCAGACTGAGAGGTCAGAGAGGGAATCAGACTGAGAGGTCAGAGCCGGAATCAGACTGAGAGGTCAGAGCCGGAATCCGGCTGAGAGGTCAGAGCCGGAATCAGACTGTGAGGTCAGAGCCGGAATCAGACTGAGAAGTCAGAGTCGGAATCAGACTGAGAGGTCAGAGCCAGAATCAGACTGAGAAGTCAGAGCCAGAATCAGACTGAGAGGTCAAAGCCGGATTCAGACTGAGAAGTCAGAGCCAGAATCAGACTGAGAGGTCATAGCCGGATTCAGACTGAGAGGTCAGAGCCAGAATCAGACTGAAAGGTCAGAGCCGGATTCAGACTGAGAGCTCAGAGCCAGAATCAGACTGAAAGGTCAGAGCCGGATTCAGACTGAGAGCTCAGAGCCAGAATCAGACTGAGAGGTCAGAGCCGGAATCAGACTGAGAGCTCAGAGCCAGAATCAGACTGAGAGGTCAGAGCCCGAAACAGACTGAGAGGTCAGAGCCAGAATCAGACTGAGAGGTCAGAGCCGGAATCAGACTGAGAGGTCAGAGCCGGAATCAGAATGAGAGGTCAGAGCCGGAATCAGACTGAGAGGTCAGAGCCGGAATCAGACTGAGAGGTCAGAGCCGGAATTAGACTGAGAGGTCAGAGCCGGAATCAGACTGTGAGGTCAGAGCCGGAATCAGACTGAGAGGTCAGAGCCGGAATCAGACTGAGAAGTCAGAGCAGGAATCAGACTGAGAGGTCAGAGCTGGAATCAGACTGAGAGGTCAGAGCCAGAATCAGACTGAGAAGTCAGAGCTAGAATCAGACTGAAAGTTAAGAGTTGGAATCAGACTGAAAGCTCAGAGCCGGAATCAGATTGAGAGGTCAGAGCCGGAATCAGACTGAGAAGTCAGAGCCAGAATCAGACTGAGAGGTCAGAGCCAGAATCAGACTGAGAAGTCAGAGACGGAATCAGACTGAGAGGTCAGAGCCAGAATCAGACTGAGAAGTCAGAGCCGGAATCAGACTGAGAAGTCAGAGCCCGAAACAGACTGAGAGGTCAGAGCCAGAATCAGACTGAGAGGTCAGAGTCGGATTCAGACTGAGAGGTCAGAGCCAGAATCAGACTGAGAGGTCAGAGCCGGAATAAGACTGAGAGGTCAGAGCCGGAATCAGACTGAGAGGTCAGAGCCGGAATCAGACTGAGAGGTCAGAGCCGGAATCAGACTGAGAAGTCAGAGTCGGAATCAGACTGAGAGGTCAGAGCCGGAATCAGACTGAGAGGTCAGAGCCGTTATCAGTAGGAGAGGTCAGAGCCGGAATCAGACTAAGGAGTTAGAGCCAGAATCAGACTGAAAGCTAAGAGCCGGAATCAGACTAAGAGGTCAGAGCTGGAATAAGTAGGAGAGGTCAGAGCTGGAATCAGACTGAGAGGTCAGAGCCAGAATCAGACTGAGAGGTCAGAGACGGAATCAGACTGAGAGGTCAGAGCCAGAATCAGACTGAGAGGTCAGAGCTAGAATCAGACTGAGAGGTTAGAGCCGGAATCAGACTGAGAAGTCAGAGCAAGAATCAGACTGAGAGGTCAGAGCTGGAATCAGACTGAGAGGTCAGAGCCCGAAACAGACTGAGAGGTCAGAGCCGGAAAAAGACTGAGAAGTCAGAGCCAGAATCAGACTGAGAAGTCAGAGCCGGAATCAGACTGAGAGGTCAGAGCCCGAAACAGACTGAGAGGTCAGAGCCAGAATCAGACTGAGAGGTCAGAGCCGGATTCAGCCTGACAGGTCAGAGCCAGAATCAGACTGAGAGGTCAGAGCCGGATTCAGACTGAGAGGTCAGAGCCTGAAACAGACTGAGAAGTCAGAGCCGGAATCAGACTGAGAGGTCAGAGCCCGAAACAGACTGAGAGGTCAGAGCCAGAATCAGACTGAGAGGTCAGAGCCGGATTCAGACTGACAGGTCAGAGCCAGAATCAGACTGAGAGGTCAGAGCCGGAATCAGACTGAGAAGTCAGAGCCGGAATCAGACTGAGAGGTCAGAGCCCGAAACAGACTGAGAGGTCAGAGCCAGAATCAGACTGAGAGGTCAGAGCCGGATTCAGCCTGACAGGTCAGAGCCAGAATCAGACTGAGAGGTCAGAGCCGGATTCAGACTGAGAGGTCAGAGCCTGAAACAGACTGAGAAGTCAGAGCCGGAATCAGACTGAGAGGTCAGAGCCCGAAACAGACTGAGAGGTCAGAGCCAGAATCAGACTGAGAGGTCAGAGCCGGATTCAGACTGACAGGTCAGAGCCAGAATCAGACTGAGAGGTCAGAGCCGGAATCAGACTGAGAAGTCAGAGCCGGAATCAGACTGAGAGGTCAGAGCCGGAATCAGACTGAGAGGTCAGAGCCGGAATCCGGCTGAGAGGTCAGAGCCGGAATCAGACTGTGAGGTCAGAGCCGGAATCAGACTGAGAAGTCAGAGTCGGAATCAGACTGAGAGGTCAGAGCCAGAATCAGACTGAGAAGTCAGAGCCAGAATCAGACTGAGAGGTCAAAGCCGGATTCAGACTGAGAAGTCAGAGCCAGAATCAGACTGAGAGGTCATAGCCGGATTCAGACTGAGAGGTCAGAGCCAGAATCAGACTGAAAGGTCAGAGCCGGATTCAGACTGAGAGCTCAGAGCCAGAATCAGACTGAAAGGTCAGAGCCGGATTCAGACTGAGAGCTCAGAGCCAGAATCAGACTGAGAGGTCAGAGCCGGAATCAGACTGAGAGCTCAGAGCCAGAATCAGACTGAGAGGTCAGAGCCCGAAACAGACTGAGAGGTCAGAGCCAGAATCAGACTGAGAGGTCAGAGCCGGAATCAGACTGAGAGGTCAGAGCCAGAATCAGAATGAGAGGTCAGAGCCGGAATCAGACTGAGAGGTCAGAGCCGGAATCAGACTGAGAGGTCAGAGCCGGAATTAGACTGAGAGGTCAGAGCCGGAATCAGACTGTGAGGTCAGAGAAGGAATCAGACTGAGAGGTCAGAGCCGGAATCAGACTGAGAAGTCAGAGCAGGAATCAGACTGAGAGGTCAGAGCCGGAATCAGACTGAGAAGTCAGAGCTGGAATCAGACTGAGAGGTCAGAGCCCGAAACAGACTGAGAGGTCAGAGCCAGAATCAGACTGAGAGGTCAGAGCCGGATTCAGACTGAGAGGTCAGAGCCAGAATCAGACTGAGAGGTCAGAGCCGGATTCAGACTGAGAGGTCAGAGCCGGAATCAGACTGAGAAGTCAGAGCCGGAATCAGACTGAGAGGTCAGAGCCAGAATCAGACTGAGAAGTCAGAGCCGGACTAGGACTGAGAAGTCAGAGCCCGAAACAGACTGAGAGGTCAGAGCCAGAATCAGACTGAGAGGTCAGAGCCGGATTCAAACTGAGAGGTCAGAGCCAGAATCAGACTGAGAGGTCAGAGCCGGAGTCAGACTGAGAGGTCAGAGCTAGAATCAGACTGAGAAGTCAGAGCCGGAATCAGACTGAGAGGTCAGAGCCCGAAACAGACTGAGAGGTCAGAGCCGGAATCAGACTGAGAGGTCAGAGCCGGAATAAGACTGAGAAGTCAGAGCCAGAATCAGACTGAGAGGTAAGAGCCAGAATCAGACTGAGAGGTCAGAGCGGGATTCAGACTGAGAGGTCAGAGCCAGAATCAGACTGAGAGGTCAGAGCCGGATTCAGACTGAGAGGTCAGAGCCGGAATCAGACTGAGAAGTCAGAGCCGGAATCAGACTGAGAGGTCAGAGCCGGAATCAGACTGAGAAGTTAGAGCCGGACTAAGACTGAGAAGTCAGAGCCCGAAACAGAGTGAGAGGTCAGAGCCAGAATCAGACTGAGAGGTCAGAGCCGGATTCAAACTGAGAGGTCAGAGCCCGAAACAGACTGGGAGGTCAGAGCCGGAATCAGACTGAGAGGTCAGAGCCGGAATAAGACTGAGAAGTCAGAGCCCGAAACAGACTGAGAGGTCAGAGCCAGAATCAGACTGAGAGGTCAGAGCCGGATTCAGACTGACAGGTCAGAGCCAGAATCAGACTGAGAGGTCAGAGCCGGATTCAGACTGAGAGGTCAGAGCCCGAAACAGACTGAGAGGTCAGAGCCAGAATCAGACTGAGAGGTCAGAGCCGGATTCAAACTGAGAGGTCAGAGCCAGAATCAGACTGAGAGGTCAGAGCCGGAGTCAGACTGAGAGGTCAGAGCTAGAATCAGACTGAGAAGTCAGAGCCGGAATCAGACTGAGAGGTCAGAGCCAGAATCAGACTGAGAGGTCAGAGCCGGAATCAGACTGAGAGCTTAGAGCCAGAATCAGACTGAGAGGTCAGAGCCGGAATCAGACTGAGAGGTCAGAGAGGGAATCAGACTGAGAGGTCAGAGCCGGAATCAGACTGAGAGGTCAGAGCCGGAATCCGACTGAGAGGTCAGAGCCGGAATCAGACTGTGAGGTCAGAGCCGGAATCAGACTGAGAAGTCAGAGTCGGAATTAGACTGAGAGGTCAGAGCCAGAATCAGACTGAGAAGTCAGAGCCAGAATCAGACTGAGAGGTCAGAGCCGGATTCAGACTGAGAGGTCAGAGCCAGAATCAGACTGAAAGGTCAGAGCCGGATTCAGACTGAGAGCTCAGAGCCAGAATCAGACTGAGAGGTCAGAGCCGGAATCAGACTGAGAGCTCAGAGCCAGAATCAGACTGAGAGGTCAGAGCCCGAAACAGACTGAGAGGTCAGAGCCGGAATCAGACTGAGAGGTCAGAGCCGGAATCAGAATGAGAGGTCAGAGCCGGAATCAGACTGAGAGGTCAGAGCCGGAATCAGACTGAGAGGTCAGAGCCGGAATCAGACTGAGAGTTCAGAGCCGGAATCAGACTGTGAGGTCAGAGCCGGAATCAGACTGAGAGGTCAGAGCCGGAATCAGACTGAGAAGTCAGAGCAGGAATCAGACTGAGAGGTTAGAGCCGGAATCAGACTGAGAAGTCAGAGCTGGAATCAGACTGAGAGGTCAGAGCCCGAAACAGACTGAGAGGTCAGAGCCAGAATCAGACTGAGAGGTCAGAGCCGGATTCAGACTGAGAGGCCAGAGCCGGAATCAGACTGAGAAGTCAGAGCCGGAATCAGACTGAGAGGTCAGAGCCGGAATCAGACTGAGAGGTCAGAGCCAGAATCAGACTGAGAAGTCAGAGCCGGACTAGGACTGAGAAGTCAGAGCCCGAAACAGACTGAGAGGTCAGAGCCAGAATCAGACTGAGAGGTCAGAGCCGGATTCAAACTGAGAGGTCAGAGCCAGAATCAGACTGAGAGGTCAGAGCCGGAGTCAGACTGAGAGGTCAGAGCTAGAATCAGACTGAGAAGTCAGAGCCGGAATCAGACTGAGAGGTCAGAGCCCGAAACAGACTGAGAGGTCAGAGCCGGAATCAGACTGAGAGGTCAGAGCCGGAATAAGACTGAGAAGTCAGAGCCAGAATCAGACTGAGAGGTAAGAGCCAGAATCAGACTGAGAGGTCAGAGCCAGAATCAGACTGAGAGGTCAGAGCCGGATTCAGACTGAGAGGTCAGAGCCAGAATCAGACTGAGAGGTCAGAGCCGGATTCAGACTGAGAGGTCAGAGCCGGAATCAGACTGAGAAGTCAGAGCCGGAATCAGACTGAGAGGTCAGAGCCGGAATCAGACTGAGAAGTCAGAGCCGGACTAAGACTGAGAAGTCAGAGCCCGAAACAGACTGAGAGGTCAGAGCCAGAATCAGACTGAGAGGTCAGAGCCGGATTCAAACTGAGAGGTCAGAGCCCGAAACAGACTGAGAGGTCAGAGCCGGAATCAGACTGAGAGGTCAGAGCCGGAATAAGACTGAGAAGTCAGAGCGAGAATCAGACTGAGAGGTCAGAGCCGGATTCAGACTGAGAAGTCAGAGCCAGAATCAGACTGAGAGGTCAGAGCCGGAATCAGACTGAGAGGTCAGAGCCGGATTCAGACTGAGAAGTCAGAGCCAGAATCAGACTGAGAGGTCAGAGCCGGAATCAGACTGAGAGGTCAGAGCCAGAATCAGACTGAGAGGTCAGAGCCAGAATCAGACTGAGAAGTCAGAGCCAGAATCAGACTGAAAGGTCACAGCCGGAATCAGACTGAGAGGTCAGAGCCGGAATCAGACTGAGAGGTCAGAGCCCGAAACACACTGAGAGGTCAGAGCCAGAATCAGACTGAGAGGTCAGAGCCGGAATCAGACTGAGAGGTCAGAGAGGGAATCAGACTGAGAAGTCAGAGCCGGAATCAGACTGAGAAGTCAGAGCCAGAATCAGACTGAGAGGTCATAGCCGGATTCAGACTGAGAGGTCAG
The DNA here is from genome assembly GCF_031893055.1 of Leptodactylus fuscus. Classification (NCBI taxonomy): domain Eukaryota; kingdom Metazoa; phylum Chordata; class Amphibia; order Anura; family Leptodactylidae; genus Leptodactylus; species Leptodactylus fuscus. Next base: position 87,858 of record NW_027440308.1, read on the forward strand.
AGCCAGAATCAGACTGAAAGGTCAGAGCCGGATTCAGACTGAGAGGTCAGAGCCAGAATCAGACTGAGAGGTCAGAGCCGGAATCAGACTGAGAGCTTACAGCCAGAATCAGACTGAGAGGTCAGAGCCCGAAACACACTGAGAGGTCAGAGCCAGAATCAGACTGAGAGGTCAGAGCCGGAATCAGACTGAGAGGTCAGAGCCGGAATCAGACTGAGAGGTCAGAGCCGGAATCAGACTGAGAGGTCAGAGCCAGAATCAGACTGAGAGGTCAGAGCCAGAATCAGACTGAGAAGTCAGAGCCAGAATCAGACTGAAAGGTCAGAGCCGGATTCAGACTGAGAGGTCAGAGCTAGAATCAGACTGAGAAGTCAGAGCCGGAATCAGACTGAGAGGTCAGAGCCAGAATCAGACTGAGAAGTCAGAGCCAGAATCAGACTGAGAGGTCAGAGCCGGATTCAGACTGAGAAGTCAGAGCCAGAATAAGACTGAGAGGTCATAGCCGGATTCAGACTGAGAGGTCAGAGCCAGAATCAGACTGAAAGGTCAGAGCCGGATTCAGACTGAGAGCTCAGAGCCAGAATCAGACTGAGAGGTTAGAGCCGGAATCAGACTGAGAGGTCAGAGCCAGAATCAGACTGAGAGGTCAGAGCCAGAATCAGACTGAGAAGTCAGAGCCAGAATCAGACTGAAAGGTCAGAGCCGGAATCCGACTGAGAGGTCAGAGCCGGAATCAGACTGTGAGGTCAGAGCCGGAATCAGACTGAGAAGTCAGAGCCGGAATCAGACTGAGAGGTCTGAGCCGGAATCAGACTGAGAAGTCAGAGCCGGAATCAGACTGAGAGGTTAGAGCCGGAATCAGACTGAGAGGTCAGAGCCAGAATCAGACTGAGAGGTCAGAGCCAGAATCAGACTGAGAAGTCAGAGCCAGAATCAGACTGAAAGGTCAGAGCCGGAATCCGACTGAGAGGTCAGAGCCGGAATCAGACTGTGAGGTCAGAGCCGGAATCAGACTGAGAAGTCAGAGCCGGAATCAGACTGAGAGGTCAGAGCCAGAATCAGACTGAGAAGTCAGAGCCGGAATCAGACTGAGAAGTCAGAGCCCGAAACAGACTGAGAGGTCAGAGCCAGAATCAGACTGAGAGGTCAGAGCCGGATTCAAACTGAGAGGTCAGAGCCAGAATCAGACTGAGAGGTCAGAGCCGGAATCAGACTGAGAAGTCAGAGCCGGAATCAGACTGAGAGGTCAGAGCCCGAAACAGACTGAGAGGTCAGAGCCAGAATCAGACTGAGAGGTCAGAGCCGGATTCAGACTGACAGGTCAGAGCCAGAATCAGACTGAGAGGTCAGAGCCGGATTCAGACTGAGAGGTCAGAGCCTGAAACAGACTGAGAGGTCAGAGCCAGAATCAGACTGAGAGGTCAGAGCCGGATTCAAACTGAGAGGTCAGAGCCAGAATCAGACTGAGAGGTCAGAGCCGGAGTCAGACTGAGAGGTCAGAGCTAGAATCAGACTGAGAAGTCAGAGCCGGAATCAGACTGAGAGGTCAGAGCCAGAATCAGACTGAGAGGTCAGAGCCGGAATCAGACTGAGAGCTTAGAGCCAGAATCAGACTGAGAGGTCAGAGCCGGAATCAGACTGAGAGGTCAGAGAGGGAATCAGACTGAGAGGTCAGAGCCGGAATCAGACTGAGAGGTCAGAGCCGGAATCCGGCTGAGAGGTCAGAGCCGGAATCAGACTGTGAGGTCAGAGCCGGAATCAGACTGAGAAGTCAGAGTCGGAATCAGACTGAGAGGTCAGAGCCAGAATCAGACTGAGAAGTCAGAGCCAGAATCAGACTGAGAGGTCAAAGCCGGATTCAGACTGAGAAGTCAGAGCCAGAATCAGACTGAGAGGTCATAGCCGGATTCAGACTGAGAGGTCAGAGCCAGAATCAGACTGAAAGGTCAGAGCCGGATTCAGACTGAGAGCTCAGAGCCAGAATCAGACTGAAAGGTCAGAGCCGGATTCAGACTGAGAGCTCAGAGCCAGAATCAGACTGAGAGGTCAGAGCCGGAATCAGACTGAGAGCTCAGAGCCAGAATCAGACTGAGAGGTCAGAGCCCGAAACAGACTGAGAGGTCAGAGCCAGAATCAGACTGAGAGGTCAGAGCCGGAATCAGACTGAGAGGTCAGAGCCGGAATCAGAATGAGAGGTCAGAGCCGGAATCAGACTGAGAGGTCAGAGCCGGAATCAGACTGAGAGGTCAGAGCCGGAATTAGACTGAGAGGTCAGAGCCGGAATCAGACTGTGAGGTCAGAGCCGGAATCAGACTGAGAGGTCAGAGCCGGAATCAGACTGAGAAGTCAGAGCAGGAATCAGACTGAGAGGTCAGAGCTGGAATCAGACTGAGAGGTCAGAGCCAGAATCAGACTGAGAAGTCAGAGCTAGAATCAGACTGAAAGTTAAGAGTTGGAATCAGACTGAAAGCTCAGAGCCGGAATCAGATTGAGAGGTCAGAGCCGGAATCAGACTGAGAAGTCAGAGCCAGAATCAGACTGAGAGGTCAGAGCCAGAATCAGACTGAGAAGTCAGAGACGGAATCAGACTGAGAGGTCAGAGCCAGAATCAGACTGAGAAGTCAGAGCCGGAATCAGACTGAGAAGTCAGAGCCCGAAACAGACTGAGAGGTCAGAGCCAGAATCAGACTGAGAGGTCAGAGTCGGATTCAGACTGAGAGGTCAGAGCCAGAATCAGACTGAGAGGTCAGAGCCGGAATAAGACTGAGAGGTCAGAGCCGGAATCAGACTGAGAGGTCAGAGCCGGAATCAGACTGAGAGGTCAGAGCCGGAATCAGACTGAGAAGTCAGAGTCGGAATCAGACTGAGAGGTCAGAGCCGGAATCAGACTGAGAGGTCAGAGCCGTTATCAGTAGGAGAGGTCAGAGCCGGAATCAGACTAAGGAGTTAGAGCCAGAATCAGACTGAAAGCTAAGAGCCGGAATCAGACTAAGAGGTCAGAGCTGGAATAAGTAGGAGAGGTCAGAGCCGGAATCAGACTGAGAGGTCAGAGCCAGAATCAGACTGAGAGGTCAGAGACGGAATCAGACTGAGAGGTCAGAGCCAGAATCAGACTGAGAGGTCAGAGCTAGAATCAGACTGAGAGGTTAGAGCCGGAATCAGACTGAGAAGTCAGAGCAAGAATCAGACTGAGAGGTCAGAGCCGGAATCAGACTGAGAGGTCAGAGCCCGAAACAGACTGAGAGGTCAGAGCCAGAATCAGACTGAGAGGTCAGAGCCGGATTCAGCCTGACAGGTCAGAGCCAGAATCAGACTGAGAGGTCAGAGCCGGATTCAGACTGAGAGGTCAGAGCCTGAAACAGACTGAGAAGTCAGAGCCGGAATCAGACTGAGAGGTCAGAGCCCGAAACAGACTGAGAGGTCAGAGCCAGAATCAGACTGAGAGGTCAGAGCCGGATTCAGACTGACAGGTCAGAGCCAGAATCAGACTGAGAGGTCAGAGCCGGAATCAGACTGAGAAGTCAGAGCCGGAATCAGACTGAGAGGTCAGAGCCCGAAACAGACTGAGAGGTCAGAGCCAGAATCAGACTGAGAGGTCAGAGCCGGATTCAGCCTGACAGGTCAGAGCCAGAATCAGACTGAGAGGTCAGAGCCGGATTCAGACTGAGAGGTCAGAGCCTGAAACAGACTGAGAAGTCAGAGCCGGAATCAGACTGAGAGGTCAGAGCCCGAAACAGACTGAGAGGTCAGAGCCAGAATCAGACTGAGAGGTCAGAGCCGGATTCAGACTGACAGGTCAGAGCCAGAATCAGACTGAGAGGTCAGAGCCGGAATCAGACTGAGAAGTCAGAGCCGGAATCAGACTGAGAGGTCAGAGCCGGAATCAGACTGAGAGGTCAGAGCCGGAATCCGGCTGAGAGGTCAGAGCCGGAATCAGACTGTGAGGTCAGAGCCGGAATCAGACTGAGAAGTCAGAGTCGGAATCAGACTGAGAGGTCAGAGCCAGAATCAGACTGAGAAGTCAGAGCCAGAATCAGACTGAGAGGTCAAAGCCGGATTCAGACTGAGAAGTCAGAGCCAGAATCAGACTGAGAGGTCATAGCCGGATTCAGACTGAGAGGTCAGAGCCAGAATCAGACTGAAAGGTCAGAGCCGGATTCAGACTGAGAGCTCAGAGCCAGAATCAGACTGAAAGGTCAGAGCCGGATTCAGACTGAGAGCTCAGAGCCAGAATCAGACTGAGAGGTCAGAGCCGGAATCAGACTGAGAGCTCAGAGCCAGAATCAGACTGAGAGGTCAGAGCCCGAAACAGACTGAGAGGTCAGAGCCAGAATCAGACTGAGAGGTCAGAGCCGGAATCAGACTGAGAGGTCAGAGCCAGAATCAGAATGAGAGGTCAGAGCCGGAATCAGACTGAGAGGTCAGAGCCGGAATCAGACTGAGAGGTCAGAGCCGGAATTAGACTGAGAGGTCAGAGCCGGAATCAGACTGTGAGGTCAGAGAAGGAATCAGACTGAGAGGTCAGAGCCGGAATCAGACTGAGAAGTCAGAGCAGGAATCAGACTGAGAGGTCAGAGCCGGAATCAGACTGAGAAGTCAGAGCTGGAATCAGACTGAGAGGTCAGAGCCCGAAACAGACTGAGAGGTCAGAGCCAGAATCAGACTGAGAGGTCAGAGCCGGATTCAGACTGAGAGGTCAGAGCCAGAATCAGACTGAGAGGTCAGAGCCGGATTCAGACTGAGAGGTCAGAGCCGGAATCAGACTGAGAAGTCAGAGCCGGAATCAGACTGAGAGGTCAGAGCCAGAATCAGACTGAGAAGTCAGAGCCGGACTAGGACTGAGAAGTCAGAGCCCGAAACAGACTGAGAGGTCAGAGCCAGAATCAGACTGAGAGGTCAGAGCCGGATTCAAACTGAGAGGTCAGAGCCAGAATCAGACTGAGAGGTCAGAGCCGGAGTCAGACTGAGAGGTCAGAGCTAGAATCAGACTGAGAAGTCAGAGCCGGAATCAGACTGAGAGGTCAGAGCCCGAAACAGACTGAGAGGTCAGAGCCGGAATCAGACTGAGAGGTCAGAGCCGGAATAAGACTGAGAAGTCAGAGCCAGAATCAGACTGAGAGGTAAGAGCCAGAATCAGACTGAGAGGTCAGAGCGGGATTCAGACTGAGAGGTCAGAGCCAGAATCAGACTGAGAGGTCAGAGCCGGATTCAGACTGAGAGGTCAGAGCCGGAATCAGACTGAGAAGTCAGAGCCGGAATCAGACTGAGAGGTCAGAGCCGGAATCAGACTGAGAAGTTAGAGCCGGACTAAGACTGAGAAGTCAGAGCCCGAAACAGAGTGAGAGGTCAGAGCCAGAATCAGACTGAGAGGTCAGAGCCGGATTCAAACTGAGAGGTCAGAGCCCGAAACAGACTGGGAGGTCAGAGCCGGAATCAGACTGAGAGGTCAGAGCCGGAATAAGACTGAGAAGTCAGAGCCCGAAACAGACTGAGAGGTCAGAGCCAGAATCAGACTGAGAGGTCAGAGCCGGATTCAGACTGACAGGTCAGAGCCAGAATCAGACTGAGAGGTCAGAGCCGGATTCAGACTGAGAGGTCAGAGCCCGAAACAGACTGAGAGGTCAGAGCCAGAATCAGACTGAGAGGTCAGAGCCGGATTCAAACTGAGAGGTCAGAGCCAGAATCAGACTGAGAGGTCAGAGCCGGAGTCAGACTGAGAGGTCAGAGCTAGAATCAGACTGAGAAGTCAGAGCCGGAATCAGACTGAGAGGTCAGAGCCAGAATCAGACTGAGAGGTCAGAGCCGGAATCAGACTGAGAGCTTAGAGCCAGAATCAGACTGAGAGGTCAGAGCCGGAATCAGACTGAGAGGTCAGAGAGGGAATCAGACTGAGAGGTCAGAGCCGGAATCAGACTGAGAGGTCAGAGCCGGAATCCGACTGAGAGGTCAGAGCCGGAATCAGACTGTGAGGTCAGAGCCGGAATCAGACTGAGAAGTCAGAGTCGGAATTAGACTGAGAGGTCAGAGCCAGAATCAGACTGAGAAGTCAGAGCCAGAATCAGACTGAGAGGTCAGAGCCGGATTCAGACTGAGAGGTCAGAGCCAGAATCAGACTGAAAGGTCAGAGCCGGATTCAGACTGAGAGCTCAGAGCCAGAATCAGACTGAGAGGTCAGAGCCGGAATCAGACTGAGAGCTCAGAGCCAGAATCAGACTGAGAGGTCAGAGCCCGAAACAGACTGAGAGGTCAGAGCCGGAATCAGACTGAGAGGTCAGAGCCGGAATCAGAATGAGAGGTCAGAGCCGGAATCAGACTGAGAGGTCAGAGCCGGAATCAGACTGAGAGGTCAGAGCCGGAATCAGACTGAGAGTTCAGAGCCGGAATCAGACTGTGAGGTCAGAGCCGGAATCAGACTGAGAGGTCAGAGCCGGAATCAGACTGAGAAGTCAGAGCAGGAATCAGACTGAGAGGTTAGAGCCGGAATCAGACTGAGAAGTCAGAGCTGGAATCAGACTGAGAGGTCAGAGCCCGAAACAGACTGAGAGGTCAGAGCCAGAATCAGACTGAGAGGTCAGAGCCGGATTCAGACTGAGAGGTCAGAGCCAGAATCAGACTGAGAGGTCAGAGCCGGATTCAGACTGAGAGGTCAGAGCCGGAATCAGACTGAGAAGTCAGAGCCGGAATCAGACTGAGAGGTCAGAGCCGGAATCAGACTGAGAAGTCAGAGCCGGACTAAGACTGAGAAGTCAGAGCCCGAAACAGACTGAGAGGTCAGAGCCAGAATCAGACTGAGAGGTCAGAGCCGGATTCAAACTGAGAGGTCAGAGCCCGGAACAGACTGAGAGGTCAGAGCCGGAATCAGACTGAGAGGTCAGAGCCGGAATAAGACTGAGAAGTCAGAGCCAGAATCAGACTGAGAGGTCAGAGCCGGATTCAGACTGAGAAGTCAGAGCCAGAATCAGACTGAGAGGTCAGAGCCGGAATCAGACTGAGAGGTCAGAGCCGGATTCAGACTGAGAAGTCAGAGCCAGAATCAGACTGAGAGGTCAGAGCCGGAATCAGACTGAGAGGTCAGAGCCAGAATCAGACTGAGAGGTCAGAGCCAGAATCAGACTGAGAAGTCAGAGCCAGAATCAGACTGAAAGGTCAGAGCCGGAATCAGACTGAGAGGTCAGAGCCGGAATCAGACTGAGAGGTCAGAGCCCGAAACACACTGAGAGGTCAGAGCCAGAATCAGACTGAGAGGTCAGAGCCGGAATCAGACTGAGAGGTCAGAGAGGGAATCAGACTGAGAGGTCAGAGCCGGAATCAGACTGAGAGGTCAGAGCCGGAATCCGACTGAGAGGTCAGAGCCGGAATCAGACTGTGAGGTCAGAGCCGGAATCAGACTGAGAAGTCAGAGCCGGAATCAGACTGAGAAGTCAGAGCCAGAATCAGACTGAGAGGTCATAGCCGGATTCAGACTGAGAGGTCAGAGCCAGAATCAGACTGAAAGGTCAGAGCCGGATTCAGACTGAGAGGTCAGAGCCAGAATCAGACTGAGAGGTCAGAGCCGGAATCAGACTGAGAGCTTACAGCCAGAATCAGACTGAGAGGTCAGAGCCCGAAACACACTGAGAGGTCAGAGCCAGAATCAGACTGAGAGGTCAGAGCCGGAATCAGACTGAGAGGTCAGAGCCGGAATCAGACTGAGAGGTCAGAGCCGGAATCAGACTGAGAGGTCAGAGCCAGAATCAGACTGAGAGGTCAGAGCCAGAATCAGACTGAGAAGTCAGAGCCAAAATCAGACTGAAAGGTCAGAGCCGGATTCAGACTGAGAGGTCAGAGCTAGAATCAGACTGAGAAGTCAGAGCCGGAATCAGACTGAGAGGTCAGAGCCAGAATCAGACTGAGAAGTCAGAGCCAGAATCAGACTGAGAGGTCAGAGCCGGATTCAGACTGAGAAGTCAGAGCCAGAATAAGACTGAGAGGTCATAGCCGGATTCAGACTGAGAGGTCAGAGCCAGAATCAGACTGAAAGGTCAGAGCCGGATTCAGACTGAGAGCTCAGAGCCAGAATCAGACTGAAAGGTTAGAGCCGGAATCAGACTGAGAGGTCAGAGCCAGAATCAGACTGAGAGGTCAGAGCCAGAATCAGACTGAGAAGTCAGAGCCAGAATCAGACTGAAAGGTCAGAGCCGGAATCCGACTGAGAGGTCAGAGCCGGAATCAGACTGTGAGGTCAGAGCCGGAATCAGACTGAGAAGTCAGAGCCGGAATCAGACTGAGAGGTCTGAGCCGGAATCAGACTGAGAAGTCAGAGCCGGAATCAGACTGAGAGGTTAGAGCCGGAATCAGACTGAGAGGTCAGAGCCAGAATCAGACTGAGAGGTCAGAGCCAGAATCAGACTGAGAAGTCAGAGCCAGAATCAGACTGAAAGGTCAGAGCCGGAATCCGACTGAGAGGTCAGAGCCGGAATCCGACTGAGAGGTCAGAGCCGGAATCAGACTGTGAGGTCAGAGCCAGAATCAGACTGAGAGGTCAGAGCCGGATTCAGACTGAGAGGTCAGAGCCGGATTCAGACTGAGAGCTCAGAGCCAGAATAAGACTGAGAGGTCAGAGCCCGAAACAGACTGAGAGGTCAGAGCCAGAATCAGACTGAAAGGTCAGAGCCGGAATCAGACTGAGAGGTCAGAGCCGGAATCAGACTGAGAGGTCAGAGCCGGAATCAGACTGAGAGGTCAGAGCCGGAATCAGACTGAGAGGTCAGAGCCGGAATCAGACTGAGAGGTCAGAGCCGGATTTAGACTGAGAGGTCAGAGCCGGAATCAGACTGAGAAGTCAGAGCCGGAATCAGAATGAGAGGTCAGAGCCAGAATCAGACTGAGAGGTCAGAGCCGGATTCAGACTGAGAGGTCAGAGCCAGAATCAGACTGAAAGGTCAGAGCCGGATTCAGACTGAGAGCTCAGAGCCAAAATCAGACTGAGAGGTCAGAGCCGGAATCAGACTGAGAGCTCAGAGCCAGAATCAGACTGAGAGGTCAGAGCCCGAAACAGACTGAGAGGTCAGAGCCAGAATCAGACTGAGAGGTCAGAGCCGGAATCAGACTGAGAGGTCAGAGCCGGAATCAGAATGAGAGGTCAGAGCCGGAATCAGACTGAGAGGTCAGAGCCGGAATCAGACTAAGAGGTCAGAGCCGGAATCAGACTGAGAGTTCAGAGCCGGAATCAGACTGTGAGGTCAGAGCCGGAATCAGACTGAGAGGTCAGAGCCGGAATCAGACTGAGAAGTCAGAGCAGGAATCAGACTGAGAGGTTAGAGCCGGAATCAGACTGAGAAGTCAGAGCTGGAATCAGACTGAGAGGTCAGAGCCCGAAACAGACTGAGAGGTCAGAGCCAGAATCAGACTGAGAGGTCAGAGCCGGATTCAGACTGAGAGGTCAGAGCCAGAATCAGACTGAGAGGTCAGAGCCGGATTCAGACTGAGAGGTCAGAGCCGGAATCAGACTGAGAAGTCAGAGCCGGAATCAGACTGAGAGGTCAGAGCCAGAATCAGACTGAGAAGTCAGAGCCGGACTAGGACTGAGAAGTCAGAGCCCGAAACAGACTGAGAGGTCAGAGCCAGAATCAGACTGAGAGGTCAGAGCCGGATTCAAACTGAGAGGTCAGAGCCAGAATCAGACTGACAGGTCAGAGCCGGAGTCAGACTGAGAGGTCAGAGCTAGAATCAGACTGAGAAGTCAGAGCCGGAATCAGACTGAGAGGTCAGAGCCCGAAACAGACTGAGAGGTCAGAGCCGGAATCAGACTGAAAGGTCAGAGCCGGAATAAGACTGAGAAGTCAGAGCCAGAATCAGACTGAGAGGTAAGAGCCAGAATCAGACTGAGAGGTCAGAGCCGGATTCAGACTGAGAGGTCAGAGCCAGAAATAGACTGAGAGGTCAGAGCCGGATTCAGACTGAGAGGTCAGAGCCAGAATCAGACTGAGAGGTCAGAGCCGGATTCAGACTGAGAGGTCAGAGCCGGAATCAGACTGAGAAGTCAGAGCCGGAATCAGACTGAGAGGTCAGAGCCGGAATCAGACTGAGAAGTCAGAGCCGGACTAAGACTGAGAAGTCAGAGCCCGAAACAGACTGAGAGGTCAGAGCCAGAATCAGACTGAGAGGTCAGAGCCGGATTCAAACTGAGAGGTCAGAGCCCGAAACAGACTGAGAGGTCAGAGCCGGAATCAGACTGAGAGGTCAGAGCCGGAATAAGACTGAGAAGTCAGAGCCAGAATCAGACTGAGAGGTCAGAGCCGGATTCAGACTGAGAAGTCAGAGCCAGAATCAGACTGAGAGGTCAGAGCCGGAATCAGACTGAGAGGTCAGAGCCGGATTCAGACTGAGAAGTCAGAGCCAGAATCAGACTGAGAGGTCAGAGCCGGAATCAGACTGAGAGGTCAGAGCCAGAATCAGACTGAGAGGTCAGAGCCAGAATCAGACTGAGAAGTCAGAGCCAGAATCAGACTGAAAGGTCAGAGCCGGAATCAGACTGAGAGGTCAGAGCCGGAATCAGACTGAGAGGTCAGAGCCCGAATCAGACTGAGAAGTCAGAGCCAGAATCAGACTGAAAGGTCAGAGCCGGAATAAGACTGAGAAGTCAGAGCCAGAATCAGACTGAGAGGTCAGAGCCGGATTCAGACTGAGAAGTCAGAGCCAGAATCAGACTGAGAGGTCAGAGCCGGAATCAGACTGAGAGGTCAGAGCCGGATTCAGACTGAGAAGTCAGAGCCAGAATCAGACTGAGAGGTCAGAGCCGGAATCAGACTGAGAGGTCAGAGCCGGAATCAGACTGAGAGGTCAGAGAGGGAATCAGACTGAGAGGTCAGAGCCGGAATCAGACTGAGAGGTCAGAGCCGGAATCCGACTGAGAGGTCAGAGCCGGAATCAGACTGTGAGGTCAGAGCCGGAATCAGACTGAGAAGTCAGAGCCGGAATCAGACTGAGAAGTCAGAGCCAGAATCAGACTGAGAGGTCATAGCCGGATTCAGACTGAGAGGTCAGAGCCAGAATCAGACTGAAAGGTCAGAGCCGGATTCAGACTGAGAGGTCAGAGCCAGAATCAGACTGAGAGGTCAGAGCCGGAATCAGACTGAGAGCTTACAGCCAGAATCAGACTGAGAGGTCAGAGCCCGAAACACACTGAGAGGTCAGAGCCAGAATCAGACTGAGAGGTCAGAGCCGGAATCAGACTGAGAAGTCAGAGCCAGAATCAGACTGAAAGGTCAGAGCCGGATTCAGACTGAGAGGTCAGAGCTAGAATCAGACTGAGAAGTCAGAGCCGGAATCAGACTGAGAGGTCAGAGCCAGAATCAGACTGAGAGGTCAGAGCCAGAATCAGACTGAGAAGTCAGAGCCAGAATCAGACTGAAAGGTCAGAGCCGGATTCAGACTGAGAGGTCAGAGCTAGAATCAGACTGAGAAGTCAGAGCCGGAATCAGACTGAGAGGTCAGAGCCAGAATCAGACTGAGAAGTCAGAGCCAGAATCAGACTGAGAGGTCAGAGCCGGATTCAGACTGAGAAGTCAGAGCCAGAATAAGACTGAGAGGTCATAGCCGGATTCAGACTGAGAGGTCAGAGCCAGAATCAGACTGAAAGGTCAGAGCCGGATTCAGACTGAGAGCTCAGAGCCAGAATCAGACTGAGAGGTTAGAGCCGGAATCAGACTGAGAGGTCAGAGCCAGAATCAGACTGAGAGGTCAGAGCCAGAATCAGACTGAGAAGTCAGAGCCAGAATCAGACTGAAAGGTCAGAGCCGGAATCCGACTGAGAGGTCAGAGCCGGAATCAGACTGTGAGGTCAGAGCCGGAATCAGACTGAGAAGTCAGAGCCGGAATCAGACTGAGAGGTCTGAGCCGGAATCAGACTGAGAAGTCAGAGCCGGAATCAGACTTAGAGGTTAGAGCCGGAATCAGACTGAGAGGTCAGAGCCAGAATCAGACTGAGAGGTCAGAGCCAGAATCAGACTGAGAAGTCAGAGCCAGAATCAGACTGAAAGGTCAGAGCCGGAATCCGACTGAGAGGTCAGAGCCGGAATCAGACTGTGAGGTCAGAGCCGGAATCAGACTGAGAAGTCAGAGCCGGAATCAGACTGAGAGGTCAGAGCCAGAATCAGACTGAGAAGTCAGAGCCGGAATCAGACTGAGAAGTCAGAGCCCGAAACAGACTGAGAGGTCAGAGCCAGAATCAGACTGAGAGGTCAGAGCCGGATTCAAACTGAGAGGTCAGAGCCAGAATCAGACTGAGAGGTCAGAGCCGGAATCAGACTGAGAGGTCAGAGCCGGAATCAGACTGAGAAGTCAGAGCCGGAATCAGACTGAGAGGTCAGAGGCGGAATCAGACTGAGAGGTCAGAGCCGGAATAAGACTGAGAAGTCAGAGCCAGAATCAGACTGAGAGGTCAGAGCCGGATTCAGACTGAGAAGTCAGAGCCAGAATCAGACTGAGAGGTCAGAGCCGGAATCAGACTGAGAAGTCAGAGCCGGAATCAGACTGAGAAGTCAGAGCCCGAAAAAGACTGAGAGGTCAGAGCCAGAATCAGACTGAGAGGTCAGAGCCGGATTCAGACTGAGAGGTCAGAGCCGGATTCAGACTGAGAGCTCAGAGCCAGAATAAGACTGAGAGGTCAGAGCCCGAAACAGACTGAGAGGTCAGAGCCAGAATCAGACTGAAAGGTCAGAGCCGGAATCAGACTGAGAGGTCAGAGCCGGAATCAGACTGAGAGGTCAGAGCCGGAATCAGACTGAGAGGTCAGAGCCGGAATCAGACTGAGAGGTCAGAGCCGGATTTAGACTGAGAGGTCAGAGCCGGAATCAGACTGAGAAGTCAGAGCCGGAATCAGAATGAGAGGTCAGAGCCAGAATCAGACTGAGAGGTCAGAGCCGGATTCAAACTGAGAGGTCAGAGCCCGAAACAGACTGAGAGGTCAGAGCCGGAATCAGACTGAGAGGTCAGAGCCGGAATAAGACTGAGAAGTCAGAGCCAGAATCAGACTGAGAGGTCAGAGTCGGATTCAGACTGAGAAGTCAGAGCCAGAATCAGGCTGAGAGGTCAGAGCCGGAATCAGACTGAGAGGTCAGAGCCGGATTCAGACTGAGAAGTCAGAGCCAGAATCAGACTGAGAGGTCAGAGCCGGAATCAGACTGAGAGGTCAGAGCCAGAATCAGACTGAGAGGTCAGAGCCAGAATCAGACTGAGAAGTCATAGCCAGAATCAGACTGAAAGGTCAGAGCCGGAATCAGACTGAGAGGTCAGAGCCAGAATCAGACTGAGAGGTCAGAGCCCGAAACACACTGAGAGGTCAGAGCCAGAATCAGACTGAGAGGTCAGAGCCGGAATCAGACTGAGAGGTCAGAGAGGGAATCAGACTGAGAGGTCAGAGCCGGAATCAGACTGAGAGGTCAGAGCCGGAATCCGACTGAGAGGTCAGAGCCGGAATCAGACTGTGAGGTCAGAGCCGGAATCAGACTGAGAAGTCAGAGCCGGAATCAGACTGAGAGGTCAGAGCCAGAATCAGACTGAGAAGTCAGAGCCAGAATCAGACTGAGAGGTCATAGCCGGATTCAGAATGAGAGGTCAGAGCCAGAATCAGACTGAAAGGTCAGAGCCGGATTCAGACTGAGAGCTCAGAGCCAGAATCAGACTGAGAGGTCAGAGCCGGAATCAGACTGAGAAGTCAGAGCCGGAATCAGACTGAGAGGTCAGAGCCGGAATCAGACTGAGAAGTCAGAGCCAGAATCAGACTGAGAGGTCAGAGCCAGAATCAGACTGAGAAGTCAGAGCCAGAATCAGACTGAAAGGTCAGAGCCGGAATCCGACTGAGAGGTCAGAGCCGGAATCAGACTGTGAGGTCAGAACCGGAATCAGACTGAGAAGTCAGAGCCGGAATCAGACTGAGAGGTCAGAGCCAGAATCAGACTGAGAAGTCAGAGCCGGAATCAGACTGAGAAGTCAGAGCCCGAAACAGACTGAGAGGTCAGAGCCAGAATCAGACTGAGAGGTCAGAGCCGGATTCAAACTGAGAGGTCAGAGCCAGAATCAGACTGAGAGGTCAGAGCCGGAATCAGACTGAGAGGTCAGAGCCGGAATCAGACTGAGAAGTCAGAGCCGGAATCAGACTGAGAGGTCAGAGCCGGAATCAGACTGAGAGGTCAGAGCCGGAATAAGACTGAGAAGTCAGAGCCGGAATCAGACTGAGAGGTCAGAGCCAGAATCTGACATAGAGGTCAGAGCCGGAATCAGACTGAGAGGTCAGAGCCGGAATCAGACTGAGAGGTCAGAGCCCGAAACAGACTGAGAGGTCAGAGCCGGAATCAGACTGAGAGGTCAGAGCCGGAATAAGACTGAGAAGTCAGAGCCAGAATCAGACTGAGAGGTCAGAGCCGGATTTAGACAGAGAAGTCAGAGCCAGAATCAGACTGAGAGGTCAGAGCCGGATTCAGACTGAGAAGTCAGAGACGGAATCAGACTGAGAGGTCAGAGCCAGAATCAGACTGAGAAGTCAGAGACGGAATCAGACTGAGAGGTCAGAGCCAGAATCAGACTGAGAAGTCAGTGCCGGAATCAGACTGAGAAGTCAGAGCCCGAAACAGACTGAGAGGTCAGAGCCAGAGTCAGACTGAGAAGTCAGAGCCGGATTCAGACTGAGAGGTCAGAGCTAGAATCAGACTGAGAAGTCAGAGCCAGAATCAGACTGAGAAGTCAGAGCCGGAATCAGACTGAGAAGTCAGAGCCCGAAACAGACTGAGAGGTCAGAGCCGGAATAAGACTGAGAAGTCAGAGCCAGAATCAGACTGAGAGGTCAGAGCCGGAATCAGACTGAGAGGTCAGAGCCAGAGTCAGACTGAGAAGTCAGAGCCGGAATCAGACTGAGAAGTCAGAGCCCGAAACAGACTGAGAGGTCAGAGCCAGAATCAGACTGAGAGGTCAGAGTCGGATTCAGACTGAGAGGTCAGAGCCAGAATCAGACTGAGAAGTCAGAGCTAGAATCAGACTGAAAGCTTAGAGTTGGAATCAGACTGAAAGCTCAGAGCCGGAATCAGATTGAGAGGTCAGAGCCGGAATCAGACTGAGAGGTCTGAGCCGGAATAAGACTGAGAAGTCAGAGCCAGAATCAGACTGAGAGGTCAGAGCCAGAATCTGACATAGAGGTCAGAGCCGGAATCAGACTGAGAAGTCAGAGCAGGAATCAGACTGAGAGGTCAGAGCCCGAAACAGACTGAGAGGTCAGAGCCGGAATCAGACTGAGAGGTCAGAGCCGGAATAAGACTGAGAAGTCAGAGCGAGAATCAGACTGAGAGGTCAGAGCCGGATTCAGACTGAGAAGTCAGAGCCAGAATCAGACTGAGAGGTCAGAGCCAGAATAAGACTGAGAAGTCAGAGACGGAATCAGACTGAGAGGTCAGAGCCAGAATCATACTGAGAAGTCAGAGCCGGAATCAGACTGAGAAGTCAGAGCCCGAAACAGACTGAGAGGTCAGAGCCAGAATCAGACTGAGAGGTCAGAGTCGGATTCAGACTGAGAGGTCAGAGCCAGAATCAGACTGAGAGGTCAGAGCCGGAATAAGACTGAGAGGTCAGAGCCGGAATCAGACTGAGAGGTCAGAGCCGGAATCAGACTGAGAGGTCAGAGCCGGAATCAGACTGAGAGGTCAGAGCCGTTATCAGTAGGAGAGGTCAGAGCCGGAATCAGACTAAGGAGATAGAGCCAGAATCAGACTGAAAGCTAAGAGCCGGAATCAGACTAAGAGGTCAGAGCTGGAATAAGTAGGAGAGGTCAGAGCTGGAATCAGACTGAGAGGTCAGAGCCAGAATCAGACTGAGAGGTCAGAGCTAGAATCAGACTGAGAGGTTAGAGCCGGAATCAGACTGAGAAGTCAGAGCCAGAATCAGACTGAGAGGTCAGAGCCGGAATCAGACTGAGAGGTCAGAGCCCGAAACAGACTGAGAGGTCAGAGCCGGAATAAGACTGAGAAGTCAGAGCCAGAATCAGACTGTGAGGTCAGAGCCGGAATCAGACTGAGAAGTCAGAGCCGGAATCAGACTGAGAGGTCAGAGCCGGAATCAGACTGAGAAGTCAGAGCCAGAATCAGACTGAGAGGTCAGAGCCGGAATCAGACTGAGAGGTCAGAGCCAGAATCTGACTGAAAGGTCAGAGCCGGATTCAGACTGAGAGGTCAGAGCCAGAATCAGACTGAGAGGTCAGAGCCGGAATCAGACTGAGAGGTCAGAGCCAGAATCAGACTGAGAGGTCAGAGCCGGAATCAGACTGAGAGCTCAGAGCCAGAATCAGACTGAGAGGTCAGAGCCCGAAACAGACTGAGAGGTCAGAGCCAGAATCAGACTGAGAGGTCAGAGCCGGAATCAGACTGAGAGGTCAGAGCCGGAATCAGACTGAGAGGTCAGAGCCGGAATCAGACTGTGAGGTCAGAGCCGGAATCAGACTGAGAGGTCAGAGCCGGAATCAGACTGAGAGGTCAGAGCCGGAATCAGACTGAGAGGTCAGAGCCGGATTCAAACTGAGAGGTCAGAGCCAGAATCAGACTGAGAGGTCAGAGCCGGAATCAGACTGAGAGGTCAGAGCCGGAATCAGACTGAGAAGTCAGAGCCGGAATCAGACTGAGAGGTCAGAGCCGGAATCAGACTGAGAGGTCAGAGCCGGAATAAGACTGAGAAGTCAGAGCCGGAATCAGACTGAGAGGTCAGAGCCAGAATCTGACATAGAGGTCAGAGCCGGAATCAGACTGAGAGGTCAGAGCCGGAATCAGACTGAGAGGTCAGAGCCCGAAACAGACTGAGAGGTCAGAGCCGGAATCAGACTGAGAGGTCAGAGCCGGAATAAGACTGAGAAGTCAGAGCCAGAATCAGACTGAGAGGTCAGAGCCGGATTTAGACAGAGAAGTCAGAGCCAGAATCAGACTGAGAGGTCAGAGCCGGATTCAGACTGAGAAGTCAGAGACGGAATCAGACTGAGAGGTCAGAGCCAGAATCAGACTGAGAAGTCAGAGACGGAATCAGACTGAGAGGTCAGAGCCAGAATCAGACTGAGAAGTCAGTGCCGGAATCAGACTGAGAAGTCAGAGCCCGAAACAGACTGAGAGGTCAGAGCCAGAGTCAGACTGAGAAGTCAGAGCCGGATTCAGACTGAGAGGTCAGAGCTAGAATCAGACTGAGAAGTCAGAGCCAGAATCAGACTGAGAAGTCAGAGCCGGAATCAGACTGAGAAGTCAGAGCCCGAAACAGACTGAGAGGTCAGAGCCGGAATAAGACTGAGAAGTCAGAGCCAGAATCAGACTGAGAGGTCAGAGCCGGAATCAGACTGAGAGGTCAGAGCCAGAGTCAGACTGAGAAGTCAGAGCCGGAATCAGACTGAGAAGTCAGAGCCCGAAACAGACTGAGAGGTCAGAGCCAGAATCAGACTGAGAGGTCAGAGTCGGATTCAGACTGAGAGGTCAGAGCCAGAATCAGACTGAGAAGTCAGAGCTAGAATCAGACTGAAAGCTTAGAGTTGGAATCAGACTGAAAGCTCAGAGCCGGAATCAGATTGAGAGGTCAGAGCCGGAATCAGACTGAGAGGTCTGAGCCGGAATAAGACTGAGAAGTCAGAGCCAGAATCAGACTGAGAGGTCAGAGCCAGAATCTGACATAGAGGTCAGAGCCGGAATCAGACTGAGAAGTCAGAGCCGGAATCAGACTGAGAGGTCAGAGCCCGAAACAGACTGAGAGGTCAGAGCCGGAATCAGACTGAGAGGTCAGAGCCGGAATAAGACTGAGAAGTCAGAGCGAGAATCAGACTGAGAGGTCAGAGCCGGATTCAGACTGAGAAGTCAGAGCCAGAATCAGACTGAGAGGTCAGAGCCAGAATAAGACTGAGAAGTCAGAGACGGAATCAGACTGAGAGGTCAGAGCCAGAATCATACTGAGAAGTCAGAGCCGGAATCAGACTGAGAAGTCAGAGCCCGAAACAGACTGAGAGGTCAGAGCCAGAATCAGACTGAGAGGTCAGAGTCGGATTCAGACTGAGAGGTCAGAGCCAGAATCAGACTGAGAGGTCAGAGCCGGAATAAGACTGAGAGGTCAGAGCCGGAATCAGACTGAGAGGTCAGAGCCGGAATCAGACTGAGAGGTCAGAGCCGGAATCAGACTGAGAGGTCAGAGCCGTTATCAGTAGGAGAGGTCAGAGCCGGAATCAGACTAAGGAGATAGAGCCAGAATCAGACTGAAAGCTAAGAGCCGGAATCAGACTAAGAGGTCAGAGCTGGAATAAGTAGGAGAGGTCAGAGCTGGAATCAGACTGAGAGGTCAGAGCCAGAATCAGACTGAGAGGTCAGAGCTAGAATCAGACTGAGAGGTTAGAGCCGGAATCAGACTGAGAAGTCAGAGCCAGAATCAGACTGAGAGGTCAGAGCCGGAATCAGACTGAGAGGTCAGAGCCCGAAACAGACTGAGAGGTCAGAGCCGGAATAAGACTGAGAAGTCAGAGCCAGAATCAGACTGTGAGGTCAGAGCCGGAATCAGACTGAGAAGTCAGAGCCGGAATCAGACTGAGAGGTCAGAGCCGGAATCAGACTGAGAAGTCAGAGCCAGAATCAGACTGAGAGGTCAGAGCCGGAATCAGACTGAGAGGTCAGAGCCAGAATCTGACTGAAAGGTCAGAGCCGGATTCAGACTGAGAGGTCAGAGCCAGAATCAGACTGAGAGGTCAGAGCCGGAATCAGACTGAGAGGTCAGAGCCAGAATCAGACTGAGAGGTCAGAGCCGGAATCAGACTGAGAGCTCAGAGCCAGAATCAGACTGAGAGGTCAGAGCCCGAAACAGACTGAGAGGTCAGAGCCAGAATCAGACTGAGAGGTCAGAGCCGGAATCAGACTGAGAGGTCAGAGCCGGAATCAGACTGAGAGGTCAGAGCCGGAATCAGACTGTGAGGTCAGAGCCGGAATCAGACTGAGAGGTCAGAGCCGGAATCAGACTGAGAGGTCAGAGCCGGAATCAGACTGAGAGGTCAGAGCCGGAATCAGACTGTGAGGTCAGAGCCGGAATCAGACTGAGAGGTCAGAGCCGGAATCAGAATGAGAATTCAGAGCCGGAATCAGACTGAGAGGTCAGAGCCGGATTCAGACTGAGAGGTCAGAGCCGGAATCAGACTGAGAAGTCAGAGCCGGAATCAGACTGAGAGGTCAGAGCCAGAATCAGACTGAGAAGTCAGAGCCGGACTAAGACTGAGAAGTCAGAGCCCGAAACAGACTGAGAGGTCAGAGCCAGAATCAGACTGAGAGGTCAGAGCCGGATTCAAACTGAGAGGTCAGAGCCAGAATCAGACTGAGAGGTCAGAGCCGGAGTCAGACTGAGAGGTCAGAGCTAGAATCAGACTGAGAAGTCAGAGCCGGAATCAGACTGAGAGGTCAGAGCCAGAATCAGACTGAGAGGTCAGAGCCGGAATCAGACTGAGAGCTTAGAGCCAGAATCAGACTGAGAGGTCAGAGCCGGAATCAGACTGAGAGGTCAGAGAGGGAATCAGACTGAGAGGTCAGAGCCGGAATCAGACTGAGAGGTCAGAGCCGGAATCCGACTGAGAGGTCAGAGCCGGAATCAGACTGTGAGGTCAGAGCCGGAATCAGACTGAGAAGTCAGAGTCGGAATCAGACTGAGAGGTCAGAGCCAGAATCAGACTGAGAAGTCAGAGCCAGAATCAGACTGAGAGGTCAGAGCCGGATTCAGACTGAGAAGTCAGAGCCAGAATCAGACTGAGAGGTCATAGCCGGATTCAGACTGAGAGGTCAGAGCCAGAATCAGACTGAAAGGTCAGAGCCGGATTCAGACTGAGAGCTCAGAGCCAGAATCAGACTGAGAGGTCAGAGCCGGAATCAGACTGAGAGCTCAGAGCCAGAATCAGACTGAGAGGTCAGAGCCCGAAACAGACTGAGAGGTCAGAGCCAGAATCAGACTGAGAGGTCAGAGCCGGAATCAGACTGAGAGGTCAGAGCCGGAATCAGACTGAGAGGTCAGAGCAGGAATCAGACTGAGAGGTCAGAGCCGGAATCAGACTGAGAAGTCAGAGCTGGAATCAGACTGAGAGGTCAGAGCCGGAATCAGACTGAGAAGTCAGAGCCGGAATCAGACTGAGAGGTCAGAGCCCGAAACAGACTGAGAGGTCAGAGCCGGAATCAGACTGAGAGGTCAGAGCCGGAATAAGACTGAGAAGTCAGAGCCAGAATCAGACTGAGAGGTAAGAGCCAGAATCAGACTGAGATGTCAGAGCCGGATTCAGACTGAGAGGTCAGAGCCAGAATCAGACTGAGAGGTCAGAGCCGGATTCAGACTGAGAGGTCAGAGCCGGAATCAGACTGAGAAGTCAGAGCCGGAATCAGACTGAGAGGTCAGAGCCGGAATCAGACTGAGAAGTCAGAGCCGGACTAAGACTGAGAAGTCAGAGCCCGAAACAGACTGAGAGGTCAGAGCCAGAATCAGACTGAGAGGTCAGAGCCGGATTCAAACTGAGAGGTCAGAGCCCGAAACAGACTGAGAGGTCAGAGCCGGAATCAGACTGAGAGGTCAGAGCCGGAATAAGACTGAGAAGTCAGAGCCAGAATCAGACTGAGAGGTCAGAGCCGGATTCAGACTGAGAAGTCAGAGCCAGAATCAGACTGAGAGGTCAGAGCCGGAATCAGACTGAGAGGTCAGAGCCGGATTCAGACTGAGAAGTCAGAGCCAGAATCAGACTGAGAGGTCAGAGCCGGAATCAGCCTGAGAGGTCAGAGCCAGAATCAGACTGAGAGGTCAGAGACAGAATCAGACTGAGAAGTCAGAGCCAGAATCAGACTGAAAGGTCAGAGCCGGAATCAGACTGAGAGGTCAGAGCCAGAATCAGACTGAGAGGTCAGAGCCCGAAACACACTGAGAGGTCAGAGCCAGAATCAGACTGAGAGGTCAGAGCCGGAATCAGACTGAGAGGTCAGAGAGGGAATCAGACTGAGAGGTCAGAGCCGGAATCAGACTGAGAGGTCAGAGCCGGAATCCGACTGAGAGGTCAGAGCCGGAATCAGACTGTGAGGTCAGAGCCGGAATCAGACTGAGAAGTCAGAGCCGGAATCAGACTGAGAAGTCAGAGCCGGAATCAGACTGAGAGGTCATAGCCGGATTCAGACTGAGAGGTCAGAGCCAGAATCAGACTGAAAGGTCAGAGCCGGATTCAGACTGAGAGCTCAGAGCCAGAATCAGACTGAGAGGTCAGAGCCGGAATCAGACTGAGAGGTCAGAGCCAGAATCAGACAGAGAGGTCAGAGCCGGAATCAGACTGAGAGGTCAGAGCCAGAATCAGACTGAGAGGTCAGAGCCGGAATCAGACTGAGAGCTTACAGCCAGAATCAGACTGAGAGGTCAGAGCCCGAAACACACTGAGAGGTCAGAGCCAGAATCAGACTGAGAGGTCAGAGCCGGAATCAGACTGAGAGGTCAGATCCGGAATCAGACTGAGAGGTCAGAGCCAGAATCAGACTGAGAAGTCAGAGCCGGAGTCAGACTGAGTGGTCAGAGCTAGAATCAGACTGAGAAGTCAGAGCCGGAATCAGACTGAGAGGTTAGAGCAGGAATCAGACTGAGAGGTCAGAGCCAGAATCAGACTGAGAGGTCAGAACCAGAATCAGACTGAGAAGTCAGAGCCAGAATCAGACTGAAAGGTCAGAGCCGGAATCCGACTGAGAGGTCAGAGCCGGAATCAGACTGTGAGGTCAGAGCCGGAATCAGACTGAGAAGTCAGAGCCGGAATCAGACTGAGAGGTCAGAGCCAGAATCAGACTGAGAAGTCAGAGCCGGAATCAGACTGAGAAGTCAGAGCCCGAAACAGACTGAGAGGTCAGAGCCAGAATCAGACTGAGAGGTCAGAGCCGGATTCAAACTGAGAGGTCAGAGCCAGAATCAGACTGAGAGGTCAGAGCCGGAATCAGACTGAGAGGTCAGAGCCGGAATCAGACTGAGAAGTCAGAGCCGGAATCAGACTGAGAGGTCAGAGCCGGAATCAGACTGAGAGGTCAGAGCCGGAATAAGACTGAGAAGTCAGAGCCAGAATCAGACTGAGAGGTCAGAGCCGGATTCAGACTGAGAAGTCAGAGCCAGAATCAGACTGAGAGGTCAGAGCCGGAATCAGACTGAGAAGTCAGAGCCGGAATCAGACTGAGAAGTCAGAGCCCGAAACAGACTGAGAGGTCAGAGCCAGAATCAGACTGAGAGGTCAGAGCCGGATTCAGACTGAGAGGTCAGAGCCGGATTCAGACTGAGAGCTCAGAGCCAGAATCAGACTGAGAGGTCAGAGCCCGAAACAGACTGAGAGGTCAGAGCCAGAATCAGACTGAGAGGTCAGAGCCGGAATCAGACTGAGAGGTCAGAGCCGGAATCAGACTTTGAGGTCAGAGCCGGAATCAGACTGAGAGGTCAGAGCCGGAATCAGACTGAGAGGTCAGAGCCGGAATCAGACTGAGAGGTCAGAGCCGGATTTAGACTGAGAGGTCAGAGCCGGAATCAGACTGAGAAGTCAGAGCCGGAATCAGACTGAGAGGTCAGAGCCAGAATCAGACTGAGAAGTCAGAGCCGGAATCAGACTGAGAAGTCAGAGCCCGAAACAGACTGAGAGGTCAGAGCCAGAATCAGACTGAGAGGTCAGAGCCGGATTCAAACTGAGAGGTCAGAGCCAGAATCAGACTGAGAGGTCAGAGCCGGAATCAGACTGAGAGGTCAGAGCCAGAATCAGACAGAGAAGTCAGAGCCGGAATCAGACTGAGAGGTCAGAGCCCGAAACAGACTGAGAGGTCAGAGCCGGAATCAGACTGAGAGGTCAGAGCCGGAATAAGACTGAGAAGTCAGAGCCAGAATCAGACTGAGAGGTCATAGCCGGATTCAGACTGAGAGGTCAGAGCCAGAATCAGACTGAAAGGTCAGAGCCGGATTCAGACTGAGAGGTCAGAGCCAGAATCAGACTAAGAGGTCAGAGCCGGAATCAGACTGAGAAGTGAGAGCCAGAATCAGACTGAAAGGTCAGAGCCGGATTCAGACTGAGAGGTCAGAGCCAGAATCAGACTGAGAGGTCAGAGCCGGAATCAGACTGAGAGGTCAGAGCCAGAATCAGACTGAGAGGTCAGAGCCGGAATCAGACTGAGAGCTCAGAGCCAGAATCAGACTGAGAGGTCAGAGCCCGAAACAGACTGAGAGGTCAGAGCCAGAATCAGACTGAGAGGTCAGAGCCAGAATCAGACTGAGAGGTCAGAGCCCGAAACAGACTGAGAGGTCAGAGCCGGAATCAGACTGAGAGGTCAGAGCCGGATTTAGACTGAGAGGTCAGAGCCGGAATCAGACTGAGAAGTCAGAGCCGGAATCAGACTGAGAGGTCAGAGCCAGAATCAGACTGAGAAGTCAGAGCCGGAATCAGACTGAGAAGTCAGAGCCCGAAACAGACTGAGAGGTCAGAGCCAGAATCAGACTGAGAGGTCAGAGCCGGATTTTAAACTGAGAGGTCAGAGCCAGAATCAGACTGAGAGGTCAGAGCCGGAATCAGACTGAGAGGTCAGAGCCAGAATCAGACAGAGAAGTCAGAGCCGGAATCAGACTGAGAGGTCAGAGCCCGAAACAGACTGAGAGGTCAGAGCCGGAATCAGACTGAGAGGTCAGAGCCGGAATAAGACTGAGAAGTCAGAGCCAGAATCAGACTGAGAGGTCATAGCCGGATTCAGACTGAGAGGTCAGAGCCAGAATCAGACTGAAAGGTCAGAGCCGGATTCAGACTGAGAGGTCAGAGCCAGAATCAGACTAAGAGGTCAGAGCCGGAATCAGACTGAGAAGTGAGAGCCAGAATCAGACTGAAAGGTCAGAGCCGGATTCAGACTGAGAGGTCAGAGCCAGAATCAGACTGAGAGGTCAGAGCCGGAATCAGACTGAGAGGTCAGAGCCAGAATCAGACTGAGAGGTCAGAGCCGGAATCAGACTGAGAGCTCAGAGCCAGAATCAGACTGAGAGGTCAGAGCCCGAAACAGACTGAGAGGTCAGAGCCAGAATCAGACTGAGAGGTCAGAGCCGGAATCAGACTGAGAGGTCAGAGCCGGAATCAGACTGAGAGGTCAGAGCCGGAATCAGACTGAGAGGTCAGAGCCGGAATCAGACTGAGAGGTCAGAGCCGGAATCAGACTGAGAGCTTAGAGCCAGAATCAGACTGAGAGGTCAGAGCCGGAATGAGACTGAGAGGTCAGAGCTGGAATCAGACTGAGAAGTCAGAGCCGGAATCAGACTGAGAGGTCAGAGCCGGAATCAGACTGAGAGGTCAGAGCCAGAATCAGACTGAGAGGTCAGAGCCGGAATCAGACTGAGAGCTCAGAGCCGGAATCAGACTGAGAAGTCAGAGCCCGAAACAGACTGAGAGGTCAGAGCCAGAATCAGACTGAGAGGTCAGAGCCGGATTCAGACTGAGAGGTCAGAGCCGGAATCAGACTGAGAAGTCAGAGCCGGAATCAGACTGAGAGGTCAGAGCCAGAATCAGACTGAGAAGTCAGAGCCGGAATCAGACTGAGAAGTCAGAGCCCGAAACAGACTGAGAGGTCAGAGCCAGAATCAGACTGAGAGGTCAGAGCCGGATTCAAACTGAGAGGTCAGAGCCAGAATCAGACTGAGAGGTCAGAGCCGGAATCAGACTGAGAGGTCAGAGCCAGAATCAGACTGAGAAGTCAGAGCCGGAATCAGACTGAGAGGTCAGAGCCCGAAACAGACTGAGAGGTCAGAGCCGGAATCAGACTGAGAGGTCAGAGCCGGAATAAGACTGAGAAGTCAGAGCCAGAATCAGACTGAGAGGTCAGAGCCGGATTCAGACTGAGAAGTCAGAGCCAGAATCAGACTGAGAGGTCATAGCCGGATTCAGACTGAGAGGTCAGAGCCAGAATCAGACTGAAAGGTCAGAGCCGGATTCAGACTGAGAGCTCAGAGCCAGAATCAGACTGAGAGGTCAGAGCCGGAATCAGACTGAGAGGTCAGAGCCAGAATCAGACTGAGATGTCAGAGCCAGAATCAGACTGAGAAGTCAGAGCCAGAATCAGACTGAAAGGTCAGAGACGGATTCAGACTGAGAGGTCAGAGCCAGAATCAGACTGAGAGGTCAGAGCCGGAATCAGACTGAGAGGTCAGAGCCAGAATCAGACTGAGAGGTCAGAGCCAGAATCAGACTGAGAGCTTAGAGCCAGAATCAGACTGAGAGGTCAGAGCCCGAAACACACTGATAGGTCAGAGCCAGAATCAGACTGAGAGGTTAGAGCCGGAATCAGACTGAGAGGTCAGAGCCGGAATCAGACTGAGAGGTCAGAGAGGGAATCAGACTGAGAGGTCAGAGCCGGAATCAGATTGAGAGGTCAGAGCCGGAATCCGACTGAGAGGTCAGAGCCGGAATCAGACTGTGAGGTCAGAGCCGGAATCAGACTGAGAGGTCAGAGCCAGAATCAGACTGAGAGGTCAGAGCCAGAATCAGACTGAGAAGTCAGAGCCAGAATCAGACTGAGAGGTCAGAGCCGGATTCAAACTGAGAGGTCAGAGCCAGAATCAGACTGAGAGGTCATAGCCGGATTCAGACTGAGAGGTCAGAGCCAGAATCAGACTGAAAGGTCAGAGCTGGATTCAGACTGAGAGCTCATAGCCAGAATCAGACTGAGAGGTCAGAGCCGGAATCAGACTGAGAGGTCAGAGCCAGAATCAGACTGAGAGGTCAGAGCCAGAATCAGACTGAGAAGTCAGAGCCAGAATCAGACTGAGAGGTCAGAGCCGGATTCAAACTGAGAGGTCAGAGCCAGAATCAGACTGAGAGGTCAGAGCCAGAATCAGACTGAGAAGTCAGAGCCAGAATCAGACTGAGAGGTCAGAGCCGGATTCAAACTGAGAGGTCAGAGCCAGAATCAG
Source organism: Leptodactylus fuscus (assembly GCF_031893055.1). Classification (NCBI taxonomy): domain Eukaryota; kingdom Metazoa; phylum Chordata; class Amphibia; order Anura; family Leptodactylidae; genus Leptodactylus; species Leptodactylus fuscus. Next base: position 113,796 of record NW_027440308.1, read on the forward strand.
ACTGAGAGGTCATAGCCGGATTCAGACTGAGAGGTCAGAGCCAGAATCAGACTGAAAGGTCAGAGCCGGATTCAGACTGAGAGCTCAGAGCCAGAATCAGACTGAGAGGTCAGAGCCGGAATCAGACTGAGAGGTCAGAGCCAGAATCAGACTGAGAGGTCAGAGCCACAATCAGACTGAGAGGTCAGAGCCGGAATCAGACTGAGAGCTTAGAGCCAGAATCAGACTGAGAGGTCAGAGCCAGAATCAGACTGAGAGGTCAGAGCCGGATTCAAACTGAGAGGTCAGAGCCAGAATCAGACTGAGAGGTCAGAGCCGGATTCAGACTGAGAGGTCAGAGCCGGAATCGGACTGAGAAGTCAGAGCCAGAATCAGACTGAGAGGTCAGAGCCGGAATCAGACTGAGAGGTCAGAGCCGGAATCAGACTGAGAGGTCAGAGAGGGAATCAGACTGAGAGGTCAGAGCCGGAATCAGACTGAGAGGTCAGAGCCGGAATCCGACTGAGAGGTCAGAGCCGGAATCAGACTGTGAGGTCAGAGCCGGAATCAGACTGAGAAGTCAGAGTCGGAATCAGACTGAGAGGTCAGAGCCAGAATCAGACTGAGAAGTCAGAGCCAGAATCAGACTGAGAGGTCAGAGCCGGATTCAGACTGAGAAGTCAGAGCCAGAATCAGACTGAGAGGTCATAGCCGGATTCAGACTGAGAGGTCAGAGCCAGAATCAGACTGAAAGGTCAGAGCCGGATTCAGACTGAGAGCTCAGAGCCAGAATCAGACTGAGAGGTCAGAGCCGGAATCAGACTGAGAGCTCAGAGCCAGAATCAGACTGAGAGGTCAGAGCCCGAAACACACTGAGAGGTCAGAGCCAGAATCAGACTGAGAGGTCAGAGCCGGAATCAGACTGAGAGGTCAGAGAGGGAATCAGACTGAGAGGTCAGAGCCGGAATCAGACTGAGAGGTCAGAGCCGGAATCCGACTGAGAGGTCAGAGCCGGAATCAGACTGTGAGGTCAGAGCCGGAATCAGACTGAGAGGTCAGAGCCGGAATCAGACTGAGAGGTCAGAGCCGGAATAAGACTGAGAAGTCAGAGCCAGAATCAGACTGAGAGGTCAGAGCCGGATTCAGACTGAGAAGTCAGAGCCAGAATCAGACTGAGAGGTCAGAGCCGGAATCAGACTGAGAGGTCAGAGCCGGATTCAGACTGAGAAGTCAGAGCCAGAATCAGACTGAGAGGTCAGAGCCGGAATCAGCCTGAGAGGTCAGAGCCAGAATCAGACTGAGAGGTCAGAGACAGAATCAGACTGAAAGGTCAGAGCCGGAATCAGACTGAGAGGTCAGAGCCAGAATCAGACTGAGAGGTCAGAGCCCGAAACACACTGAGAGGTCAGAGCCAGAATCAGACTGAGAGGTCAGAGCCGGAATCAGACTGAGAGGTCAGAGAGGGAATCAGACTGAGAGGTCAAAGCCGGAATCAGACTGAGAGGTCAGAGCCGGAATCCGACTGAGAGGTCAGAGCCGGAATCAGACTGTGAGGTCAGAGCCGGAATCAGACTGAGAAGTCAGAGCCGGAATCAGACTGAGAGGTCAGAGCCAGAATCAGACTGAGAAGTCAGAGCCAGAATCAGACTGAGAGGTCATAGCCGGATTCAGACTGAGAGGTCAGAGCCAGAATCAGACTGAAAGGTCAGAGCCGGATTCAGACTGAGAGCTCAGAGCCAGAATCAGACTGAGAGGTCAGAGCCGGAATCAGACTGAGAGGTCAGAGCCAGAATCAGACAGAGAGGTCAGAGCCGGAATCAGACTGAGAGGTCAGAGCCAGAATCAGACTGAGAGGTCAGAGCCGGAATCAGACTGAGAGCTTACAGCCAGAATCAGACTGAGAGGTCAGAGCCGGAATCAGACTGAGAGGTCAGATCCGGAATCAGACTGAGAGGTCAGAGCCAGAATCAGACTGAGAAGTCAGAGCCGGAGTCAAACTGAGTGGTCAGAGCTAGAATCAGACTGAGAAGTCAGAGCCGGAATCAGACTGAGAGGTTAGAGCAGGAATCAGACTGAGAGGTCAGAGCCAGAATCAGACTGAGAGGTCAGAACCAGAATCAGACTGAGAAGTCAGAGCCAGAATCAGACTGAAAGGTCAGAGCCGGAATCTGACTGAGAGGTCAGAGCCGGAATCAGACTGTGAGGTCAGAGCCGGAATCAGACTGAGAAGTCAGAGCCGGAATCAGACTGAGAGGTCAGAGCCAGAATCAGACTGAGAAGTCAGAGCCGGAATCAGACTGAGAAGTCAGAGCCCGAAACAGACTGAGAGGTCAGAGCCAGAATCAGACTGAGAGGTCAGAGCCGGATTCAAACTGAGAGGTCAGAGCCAGAATCAGACTGAGAGGTCAGAGCCGGAATCAGACTGAGAGGTCAGAGCCGGAATCAGACTGAGAGGTCAGAGAGGGAATCAGACTGAGAGGTCAGAGCCGGAATCAGATTGAGAGGTCAGAGCCGGAATCAGACTGAGAGGTCAGAGCCGGAATCAGACTGTGAGGTCAGAGCCGGAATCAGACTGAGAGGTCAGAGCCAGAATCAGACTGAGAGGTCAGAGCCAGAATCAGACTGAGAAGTCAGAGCCAGAATCAGACTGAGAGGTCAGAGCCGGATTCAAACTGAGAGGTCAGAGCCAGAATCAGACTGAGAGGTCATAGCCGGATTCAGACTGAGAGGTCAGAGCCAGAATCAGACTGAAAGGTCAGAGCTGGATTCAGACTGAGAGCTCATAGCCAGAATCAGACTGAGAGGTCAGAGCCGGAATCAGACTGAGAGGTCAGAGCCAGAATCAGACTGAGAGGTCAGAGCCAGAATCAGACTGAGAAGTCAGAGCCAGAATCAGACTGAGAGGTCAGAGCCGGATTCAAACTGAGAGGTCAGAGCCAGAATCAGACTGAGAGGTCATAGTCGGATTCAGACTGAGAGGTCAGAGCCAGAATCAGACTGAAAGGTCAGAGCTGGATTCAGACTGAGAGCTCAGAGCCAGAATCAGACTGAGAGGTCAGAGCCGGAATCAGACTGAGAGGTCAGAGCCAGAATCAGACTGAGAGGTCAGAGCCAGAATCAGACTGAGAAGTCAGAGCCAGAATCAGACTGAGAGGTCAGAGCCGGATTCAGACAGAGAAGTCAGAGCCAGAATCAGACTGAGAGGTCATAGCCGGATTCAGACTGAGAGGTCAGAGCCAGAATCAGACTGAAAGGTCAGAGCCGGATTCAGACTGAGAGCTCAGAGCCAGAATCAGACTGAGAGGTCAGAGCCGGAATCAGACTGAGAGGTCAGAGCCAGAATCAGACTGAGAGGTCAGAGCCAGAATCAGACTGAGAGGTCAGAGCCAGAATCAGACTGAGAGGTCAGAGCCAGAATCAGACTGAGAGGTCAGAGCCGGATTCAAACTGAGAGGTCAGAGCCAGAATCAGACTGAGAGGTCAGAGCCGGATTCAGACTGAGAGGTCAGAGCCGGAATCAGACTGAGAAGTCAGAGCCAGAATCAGACTGAGAGGTCAGAGCCGGAATCAGACTGAGAGGTCAGAGCCGGAATCAGACTGAGAGGTCAGAGAGGGAATCAGACTGAGAGGTCAGAGCCGGAATCAGACTGAGAGGTCAGAGCCGGAATCCGACTGAGAGGTCAGAGCCGGAATCAGACTGTGAGGTCAGAGCCGGAATCAGACTGAGAAGTCAGAGTCGGAATCAGACTGAGAGGTCAGAGCCAGAATCAGACTGAGAGGTCAGAGCCGGATTCAGACTGAGAAGTCAGAGCCAGAATCAGACTGAGAGGTCATAGCCGGATTCAGACTGAGAGGTCAGAGCCAGAATCAGACTGAAAGGTCAGAGCCGGATTCAGACTGAGAGCTCAGAGCCAGAATCAGACTGAGAGGTCAGAGCCGGAATCAGACTGAGAGCTCAGAGCCAGAATCAGACTGAGAGGTCAGAGCCCGAAACACACTGAGAGGTCAGAGCCAGAATCAGACTGAGAGGTCAGAGCCGGAATCAGACTGAGAGGTCAGAGAGGGAATCAGACTGAGAGGTCAGAGCCGGAATCAGACTGAGAGGTCAGAGCCGGAATCCGACTGAGAGGTCAGAGCCAGAATCAGACTGAGAAGTCAGAGCCGGAGTCAGACTGAGTGGTCAGAGCTAGAATCAGACTGAGAAGTCAGAGCCGGAATCAGACTGAGAGGTTAGAGCAGGAATCAGACTGAGAGGTCAGAGCCAGAATCAGACTGAGAGGTCAGAACCAGAATCAGACTGAGAAGTCAGAGCCAGAATCAGACTGAAAGGTCAGAGCCGGAATCCGACTGAGAGGTCAGAGCCGGAATCAGACTGTGAGGTCAGAGCCGGAATCAGACTGAGAAGTCAGAGCCGGAATCAGACTGAGAGGTCAGAGCCAGAATCAGACTGAGAAGTCAGAGCCGGAATCAGACTGAGAAGTCAGAGCCCGAAACAGACTGAGAGGTCAGAGCCAGAATCAGACTGAGAGGTCAGAGCCGGATTCAAACTGAGAGGTCAGAGCCAGAATCAGACTGAGAGGTCAGAGCCGGAATCAGACTGAGAGGTCAGAGCCGGAATCAGACTGAGAAGTCAGAGCCGGAATCAGACTGAGAGGTCAGAGCCGGAATCAGACTGAGAGGTCAGAGCCGGAATAAGACTGAGAAGTCAGAGCCAGAATCAGACTGAGAGGTCAGAGCCGGATTCAGACTGAGAAGTCAGAGCCAGAATCAGACTGAGAGGTCAGAGCCGGAATCAGACTGAGAAGTCAGAGCCGGAATCAGACTGAGAAGTCAGAGCCCGAAACAGACTGAGAGGTCAGAGCCAGAATCAGACTGAGAGGTCAGAGCCGGATTCAGACTGAGAGGTCAGAGCCGGATTCAGACTGAGAGCTCAGAGCCAGAATCAGACTGAGAGGTCAGAGCCCGAAACAGACTGAGAGGTCAGAGCCAGAATCAGACTGAGAGGTCAGAGCCGGAATCAGACTGAGAGGTCAGAGCCGGAATCAGACTTTGAGGTCAGAGCCGGAATCAGACTGAGAGGTCAGAGCCGGAATCAGACTGAGAGGTCAGAGCCGGAATCAGACTAAGAGGTCAGAGCCGGATTTAGACTGAGAGGTCAGAGCCGGAATCAGACTGAGAAGTCAGAGCCGGAATCAGACTGAGAGGTCAGAGCCAGAATCAGACTGAGAAGTCAGAGCCGGAATCAGACTGAGAAGTCAGAGCCCGAAACAGACTGAGAGGTCAGAGCCAGAATCAGACTGAGAGGTCAGAGCCGGATTCAAACTGAGAGGTCAGAGCCAGAATCAGACTGAGAGGTCAGAGCCGGAATCAGACTGAGAGGTCAGAGCCAGAATCAGACAGAGAAGTCAGAGCCGGAATCAGACTGAGAGGTCAGAGCCCGAAACAGACTGAGAGGTCAGAGCCGGAATCAGACTGAGAGGTCAGAGCCGGAATAAGACTGAGAAGTCAGAGCCAGAATCAGACTGAGAGGTCAGAGCCCGAAACAGACTGAGAGGTCAGAGCCGGAATCAGACTGAGAGGTCAGAGCCGGAATCAGACTGAGAGGTCAGAGCCAGAATCAGACTGAGAGGTCAGAGCCGGAATCAGACTGAGAGCTCAGAGCCAGAATCAGACTGAGAGGTCAGAGCCCGAAACAGACTGAGAGGTCAGAGCCAGAATCAGACTGAGAGGTCAGAGCCAGAATCAGACTGAGAGGTCAGAGCCCGAAACAGACTGAGAGGTCAGAGCCGGAATCAGACTGAGAGGTCAGAGCCGGATTTAGACTGAGAGGTCAGAGCCGGAATCAGACTAAGAAGTCAGAGCCGGAATCAGACTGAGAGGTCAGAGCCAGAATCAGACTGAGAAGTCAGAGCCGGAATCAGACTGAGAAGTCAGAGCCCGAAACAGACTGAGAGGTCAGAGCCAGAATCAGACTGAGAGGTCAGAGCCGGATTTTAAACTGAGAGGTCAGAGCCAGAATCAGACTGAGAGGTCAGAGCCGGAATCAGACTGAGAGGTCAGAGCCAGAATCAGACAGAGAAGTCAGAGCCGGAATCAGACTGAGAGGTCAGAGCCCGAAACAGACTGAGAGGTCAGAGCCGGAATCAGACTGAGAGGTCAGAGCCGGAATAAGACTGAGAAGTCAGAGCCAGAATCAGACTGAGAGGTCATAGCCGGATTCAGACTGAGAGGTCAGAGCCAGAATCAGACTGAAAGGTCAGAGCCGGATTCAGACTGAGAGGTCAGAGCCAGAATCAGACTAAGAGGTCAGAGCCGGAATCAGACTGAGAAGTGAGAGCCAGAATCAGACTGAAAGGTCAGAGCCGGATTCAGACTGAGAGGTCAGAGCCAGAATCAGACTGAGAGGTCAGAGCCGGAATCAGACTGAGAGGTCAGAGCCAGAATCAGACTGAGAGGTCAGAGCCGGAATCAGACTGAGAGCTCAGAGCCAGAATCAGACTGAGAGGTCAGAGCCCGAAACAGACTGAGAGGTCAGAGCCAGAATCAGACTGAGAGGTCAGAGCCGGAATCAGACTGAGAGGTCAGAGCCGGAATCAGACTGAGAGGTCAGAGCCGGAATCAGACTGAGAGGTCAGAGCCGGAATCAGACTGAGAGGTCAGAGCCGGAATCAGACTGAGAGCTTAGAGCCAGAATCAGACTGAGAGGTCAGAGCCGGAATGAGACTGAGAGGTCAGAGCTGGAATCAGACTGAGAAGTCAGAGCCGGAATCAGACTGAGAGGTCAGAGCCGGAATCAGACTGAGAGGTCAGAGCCAGAATCAGACTGAGAGGTCAGAGCCGGAATCAGACTGAGAGCTCAGAGCCGGAATCAGACTGAGAAGTCAGAGCCCGAAACAGACTGAGAGGTCAGAGCCAGAATCAGACTGAGAGGTCAGAGCCGGATTCAGACTGAGAGGTCAGAGCCGGAATCAGACTGAGAAGTCAGAGCCGGAATCAGACTGAGAGGTCAGAGCCAGAATCAGACTGAGAAGTCAGAGCCGGAATCAGACTGAGAAGTCAGAGCCCGAAACAGACTGAGAGGTCAGAGCCAGAATCAGACTGAGAGGTCAGAGCCGGATTCAAACTGAGAGGTCAGAGCCAGAATCAGACTGAGAGGTCAGAGCCGGAATCAGACTGAGAGGTCAGAGCCAGAATCAGACTGAGAAGTCAGAGCCGGAATCAGACTGAGAGGTCAGAGCCCGAAACAGACTGAGAGGTCAGAGCCGGAATCAGACTGAGAGGTCAGAGCCGGAATAAGACTGAGAAGTCAGAGCCAGAATCAGACTGAGAGGTCAGAGCCGGATTCAGACTGAGAAGTCAGAGCCAGAATCAGACTGAGAGGTCATAGCCGGATTCAGACTGAGAGGTCAGAGCCAGAATCAGACTGAAAGGTCAGAGCCGGATTCAGACTGAGAGCTCAGAGCCAGAATCAGACTGAGAGGTCAGAGCCGGAATCAGACTGAGAGGTCAGAGCCAGAATCAGACTGAGATGTCAGAGCCAGAATCAGACTGAGAAGTCAGAGCCAGAATCAGACTGAAAGGTCAGAGCCGGATTCAGACTGAGAGGTCAGAGCCAGAATCAGACTAAGAGGTCAGAGCCGGAATCAGACTGAGAGGTCAGAGCCAGAATCAGACTGAGAGGTCAGAGCCAGAATCAGACTGAGAGCTTAGAGCCAGAATCAGACTGAGAGGTCAGAGCCCGAAACACACTGATAGGTCAGAGCCAGAATCAGACTGAGAGGTTAGAGCCGGAATCAGACTGAGAGGTCAGAGCCGGAATCAGACTGAGAGGTCAGAGAGGGAATCAGACTGAGAGGTCAGAGCCGGAATCAGATTGAGAGGTCAGAGCCGGAATCCGACTGAGAGGTCAGAGCCGGAATCAGACTGTGAGGTCAGAGCCGGAATCAGACTGAGAGGTCAGAGCCAGAATCAGACTGAGAGGTCAGAGCCAGAATCAGACTGAGAAGTCAGAGCCAGAATCAGACTGAGAGGTCAGAGCCGGATTCAAACTGAGAGGTCAGAGCCAGAATCAGACTGAGAGGTCATAGCCGGATTCAGACTGAGAGGTCAGAGCCAGAATCAGACTGAAAGGTCAGAGCTGGATTCAGACTGAGAGCTCATAGCCAGAATCAGACTGAGAGGTCAGAGCCGGAATCAGACTGAGAGGTCAGAGCCAGAATCAGACTGAGAGGTCAGAGCCAGAATCAGACTGAGAAGTCAGAGCCAGAATCAGACTGAGAGGTCAGAGCCGGATTCAAACTGAGAGGTCAGAGCCAGAATCAGACTGAGAGGTCAGAGCCAGAATCAGACTGAGAAGTCAGAGCCAGAATCAGACTGAGAGGTCAGAGCCGGATTCAAACTGAGAGGTCAGAGCCAGAATCAGACTGAGAGGTCATAGCCGGATTCAGACTGAGAGGTCAGAGCCAGAATCAGACTGAAAGGTCAGAGCCGGATTCAGACTGAGAGCTCAGAGCCAGAATCAGACTGAGAGGTCAGAGCCGGAATCAGACTGAGAGGTCAGAGCCAGAATCAGACTGAGAGGTCAGAGCCACAATCAGACTGAGAGGTCAGAGCCGGAATCAGACTGAGAGCTTAGAGCCAGAATCAGACTGAGAGGTCAGAGCCAGAATCAGACTGAGAGGTCAGAGCCGGATTCAAACTGAGAGGTCAGAGCCAGAATCAGACTGAGAGGTCAGAGCCGGATTCAGACTGAGAGGTCAGAGCCGGAATCAGACTGAGAAGTCAGAGCCAGAATCAGACTGAGAGGTCAGAGCCGGAATCAGACTGAGAGGTCAGAGCCGGAATCAGACTGAGAGGTCAGAGAGGGAATCAGACTGAGAGGTCAGAGCCGGAATCAGACTGAGAGGTCAGAGCCGGAATCCGACTGAGAGGTCAGAGCCGGAATCAGACTGTGAGGTCAGAGCCGGAATCAGACTGAGAAGTCAGAGTCGGAATCAGACTGAGAGGTCAGAGCCAGAATCAGACTGAGAAGTCAGAGCCAGAATCAGACTGAGAGGTCAGAGCCGGATTCAGACTGAGAAGTCAGAGCCAGAATCAGACTGAGAGGTCATAGCCGGATTCAGACTGAGAGGTCAGAGCCAGAATCAGACTGAAAGGTCAGAGCCGGATTCAGACTGAGAGCTCAGAGCCAGAATCAGACTGAGAGGTCAGAGCCGGAATCAGACTGAGAGCTCAGAGCCAGAATCAGACTGAGAGGTCAGAGCCCGAAACACACTGAGAGGTCAGAGCCAGAATCAGACTGAGAGGTCAGAGCCGGAATCAGACTGAGAGGTCAGAGAGGGAATCAGACTGAGAGGTCAGAGCCGGAATCAGACTGAGAGGTCAGAGCCGGAATCCGACTGAGAGGTCAGAGCCGGAATCAGACTGTGAGGTCAGAGCCGGAATCAGACTGAGAGGTCAGAGCCGGAATCAGACTGAGAGGTCAGAGCCGGAATAAGACTGAGAAGTCAGAGCCAGAATCAGACTGAGAGGTCAGAGCCGGATTCAGACTGAGAAGTCAGAGCCAGAATCAGACTGAGAGGTCAGAGCCGGAATCAGACTGAGAGGTCAGAGCCGGATTCAGACTGAGAAGTCAGAGCCAGAATCAGACTGAGAGGTCAGAGCCGGAATCAGCCTGAGAGGTCAGAGCCAGAATCAGACTGAGAGGTCAGAGACAGAATCAGACTGAAAGGTCAGAGCCGGAATCAGACTGAGAGGTCAGAGCCAGAATCAGACTGAGAGGTCAGAGCCCGAAACACACTGAGAGGTCAGAGCCAGAATCAGACTGAGAGGTCAGAGCCGGAATCAGACTGAGAGGTCAGAGAGGGAATCAGACTGAGAGGTCAAAGCCGGAATCAGACTGAGAGGTCAGAGCCGGAATCCGACTGAGAGGTCAGAGCCGGAATCAGACTGTGAGGTCAGAGCCGGAATCAGACTGAGAAGTCAGAGCCGGAATCAGACTGAGAGGTCAGAGCCAGAATCAGACTGAGAAGTCAGAGCCAGAATCAGACTGAGAGGTCATAGCCGGATTCAGACTGAGAGGTCAGAGCCAGAATCAGACTGAAAGGTCAGAGCCGGATTCAGACTGAGAGCTCAGAGCCAGAATCAGACTGAGAGGTCAGAGCCGGAATCAGACTGAGAGGTCAGAGCCAGAATCAGACAGAGAGGTCAGAGCCGGAATCAGACTGAGAGGTCAGAGCCAGAATCAGACTGAGAGGTCAGAGCCGGAATCAGACTGAGAGCTTACAGCCAGAATCAGACTGAGAGGTCAGAGCCGGAATCAGACTGAGAGGTCAGATCCGGAATCAGACTGAGAGGTGAGAGCCAGAATCAGACTGAGAAGTCAGAGCCGGAGTCAAACTGAGTGGTCAGAGCTAGAATCAGACTGAGAAGTCAGAGCCGGAATCAGACTGAGAGGTTAGAGCAGGAATCAGACTGAGAGGTCAGAGCCAGAATCAGACTGAGAGGTCAGAACCAGAATCAGACTGAGAAGTCAGAGCCAGAATCAGACTGAAAGGTCAGAGCCGGAATCTGACTGAGAGGTCAGAGCCGGAATCAGACTGTGAGGTCAGAGCCGGAATCAGACTGAGAAGTCAGAGCCGGAATCAGACTGAGAGGTCAGAGCCAGAATCAGACTGAGAAGTCAGAGCCGGAATCAGACTGAGAAGTCAGAGCCCGAAACAGACTGAGAGGTCAGAGCCAGAATCAGACTGAGAGGTCAGAGCCGGATTCAAACTGAGAGGTCAGAGCCAGAATCAGACTGAGAGGTCAGAGCCGGAATCAGACTGAGAGGTCAGAGCCGGAATCAGACTGAGAGGTCAGAGAGGGAATCAGACTGAGAGGTCAGAGCCGGAATCAGATTGAGAGGTCAGAGCCGGAATCAGACTGAGAGGTCAGAGCCGGAATCAGACTGTGAGGTCAGAGCCGGAATCAGACTGAGAGGTCAGAGCCAGAATCAGACTGAGAGGTCAGAGCCAGAATCAGACTGAGAAGTCAGAGCCAGAATCAGACTGAGAGGTCAGAGCCGGATTCAAACTGAGAGGTCAGAGCCAGAATCAGACTGAGAGGTCATAGCCGGATTCAGACTGAGAGCTCAGAGCCAGAATCAGACTGAAAGGTCAGAGCTGGATTCAGACTGAGAGCTCATAGCCAGAATCAGACTGAGAGGTCAGAGCCGGAATCAGACTGAGAGGTCAGAGCCAGAATCAGACTGAGAGGTCAGAGCCAGAATCAGACTGAGAAGTCAGAGCCAGAATCAGACTGAGAGGTCAGAGCCGGATTCAAACTGAGAGGTCAGAGCCAGAATCAGACTGAGAGGTCATAGTCGGATTCAGACTGAGAGGTCAGAGCCAGAATCAGACTGAAAGGTCAGAGCTGGATTCAGACTGAGAGCTCAGAGCCAGAATCAGACTGAGAGGTCAGAGCCGGAATCAGACTGAGAGGTCAGAGCCAGAATCAGACTGAGAGGTCAGAGCCAGAATCAGACTGAGAAGTCAGAGCCAGAATCAGACTGAGAGGTCAGAGCCGGATTCAGACAGAGAAGTCAGAGCCAGAATCAGACTGAGAGGTCATAGCCGGATTCAGACTGAGAGGTCAGAGCCAGAATCAGACTGAAAGGTCAGAGCCGGATTCAGACTGAGAGCTCAGAGCCAGAATCAGACTGAGAGGTCAGAGCCGGAATCAGACTGAGAGGTCAGAGCCAGAATCAGACTGAGAGGTCAGAGCCACAATCAGACTGAGAGGTCAGAGCCGGAATCAGACTGAGAGCTTAGAGCCAGAATCAGACTGAGAGGTCAGAGCCAGAATCAGACTGAGAGGTCAGAGCCGGATTCAAACTGAGAGGTCAGAGCCAGAATCAGACTGAGAGGTCAGAGCCGGATTCAGACTGAGAGGTCAGAGCCGGAATCAGACTGAGAAGTCAGAGCCAGAATCAGACTGAGAGGTCAGAGCCGGAATCAGACTGAGAGGTCAGAGCCGGAATCAGACTGAGAGGTCAGAGAGGGAATCAGACTGAGAGGTCAGAGCCGGAATCAGACTGAGAGGTCAGAGCCGGAATCCGACTGAGAGGTCAGAGCCGGAATCAGACTGTGAGGTCAGAGCCGGAATCAGACTGAGAAGTCAGAGTCGGAATCAGACTGAGAGGTCAGAGCCAGAATCAGACTGAGAAGTCAGAGCCAGAATCAGACTGAGAGGTCAGAGCCGGATTCAGACTGAGAAGTCAGAGCCAGAATCAGACTGAGAGGTCATAGCCGGATTCAGACTGAGAGGTCAGAGCCAGAATCAGACTGAAAGGTCAGAGCCGGATTCAGACTGAGAGCTCAGAGCCAGAATCAGACTGAGAGGTCAGAGCCGGAATCAGACTGAGAGCTCAGAGCCAGAATCAGACTGAGAGGTCAGAGCCCGAAACACACTGAGAGGTCAGAGCCAGAATCAGACTGAGAGGTCAGAGCCGGAATCAGACTGAGAGGTCAGAGAGGGAATCAGACTGAGAGGTCAGAGCCGGAATCAGACTGAGAGGTCAGAGCCGGAATCCGACTGAGAGGTCAGAGCCGGAATCAGACTGTGAGGTCAGAGCCGGAATCAGACTGAGAGGTCAGAGCCGGAATCAGACTGAGAGGTCAGAGCCGGAATAAGACTGAGAAGTCAGAGCCAGAATCAGACTGAGAGGTCAGAGCCGGATTCAGACTGAGAAGTCAGAGCCAGAATCAGACTGAGAGGTCAGAGCCGGAATCAGACTGAGAGGTCAGAGCCGGATTCAGACTGAGAAGTCAGAGCCAGAATCAGACTGAGAGGTCAGAGCCGGAATCAGCCTGAGAGGTCAGAGCCAGAATCAGACTGAGAGGTCAGAGACAGAATCAGACTGAAAGGTCAGAGCCGGAATCAGACTGAGAGGTCAGAGCCAGAATCAGACTGAGAGGTCAGAGCCCGAAACACACTGAGAGGTCAGAGCCAGAATCAGACTGAGAGGTCAGAGCCGGAATCAGACTGAGAGGTCAGAGAGGGAATCAGACTGAGAGGTCAGAGCCGGAATCAGACTGAGAGGTCAGAGCCGGAATCCGACTGAGAGGTCAGAGCCGGAATCAGACTGTGAGGTCAGAGCCGGAATCAGACTGAGAAGTCAGAGCCGGAATCAGACTGAGAGGTCAGAGCCAGAATCAGACTGAGAAGTCAGAGCCAGAATCAGACTGAGAGGTCATAGCCGGATTCAGACTGAGAGGTCAGAGCCTGAATCAGACTGAAAGGTCAGAGCCGGATTCAGACTGAGAGCTCAGAGCCAGAATCAGACTGAGAGGTCAGAGCCGGAATCAGACTGAGAGGTCAGAGCCAGAATCAGACAGAGAGGTCAGAGCCGGAATCAGACTGAGAGGTCAGAGCCAGAATCAGACTGAGAGGTCAGAGCCGGAATCAGACTGAGAGCTTACAGCCAGAATCAGACTGAGAGGTCAGAGCCCGAAACACACTGAGAGGTCAGAGCCAGAATCAGACTGAGAGGTCAGAGCCGGAATCAGACTGAGAGGTCAGATCCGGAATCAGACTGAGAGGTCAGAGCCAGAATCAGACTGAGAAGTCAGAGCCGGAGTCAAACTGAGTGGTCAGAGCTAGAATCAGACTGAGAAGTCAGAGCCGGAATCAGACTGAGAGGTTAGAGCAGGAATCAGACTGAGAGGTCAGAGCCAGAATCAGACTGAGAGGTCAGAACCAGAATCAGACTGAGAAGTCAGAGCCAGAATCAGACTGAAAGGTCAGAGCCGGAATCCGACTGAGAGGTCAGAGCCGGAATCAGACTGTGAGGTCAGAGCCGGAATCAGACTGAGAAGTCAGAGCCGGAATCAGACTGAGAGGTCAGAGCCAGAATCAGACTGAGAAGTCAGAGCCGGAATCAGACTGAGAAGTCAGAGCCCGAAACAGACTGAGAGGTCAGAGCCAGAATCAGACTGAGAGGTCAGAGCCGGATTCAAACTGAGAGGTCAGAGCCAGAATCAGACTGAGAGGTCAGAGCCGGAATCAGACTGAGAGGTCAGAGCCGGAATCAGACTGAGAAGTCAGAGCCGGAATCAGACTGAGAGGTCAGAGCCGGAATCAGACTGAGAGGTCAGAGCCGGAATAAGACTGAGAAGTCAGAGCCAGAATCAGACTGAGAGGTCAGAGCCGGATTCAGACTGAGAAGTCAGAGCCAGAGTCAGACTGAGAGGTCAGAGCCGGAATCAGACTGAGAAGTCAGAGCCGGAATCAGACTGAGAAGTCAGAGCCCGAAACAGACTGAGAGGTCAGAGCCAGAATCAGACTGAGAGGTCAGAGCCGGATTCAGACTGAGAGGTCAGAGCCGGATTCAGACTGAGAGCTCAGAGCCAGAATCAGACTGAGAGGTCAGAGCCCGAAACAGACTGAGAGGTCAGAGCCAGAATCAGACTGAGAGGTCAGAGCCGGAATCAGACTGAGAGGTCAGAGCCGGAATCAGACTTTGAGGTCAGAGCCGGAATCAGACTGAGAGGTCAGAGCCGGAATCAGACTGAGAGGTCAGAGCCGGAATCAGACTGAGAGGTCAGAGCCGGATTTAGACTGAGAGGTCAGAGCCGGAATCAGACTGAGAAGTCAGAGCCGGAATCAGACTGAGAGGTCAGAGCCAGAATCAGACTGAGAAGTCAGAGCCGGAATCAGACTGAGAAGTCAGAGCCCGAAACAGACTGAGAGGTCAGAGCCAGAATCAGACTGAGAGGTCAGAGCCGGATTCAAACTGAGAGGTCAGAGCCAGAATCAGACTGAGAGGTCAGAGCCGGAATCAGACTGAGAGGTCAGAGCCAGAATCAGACAGAGAAGTCAGAGCCGGAATCAGACTGACAGGTCAGAGCCCGAAACAGACTGAGAGGTCAGAGCCGGAATCAGACTGAGAGGTCAGAGCCGGAATAAGACTGAGAAGTCAGAGCCAGAATCAGACTGAGAGGTCATAGCCGGATTCAGACTGAGAGGTCAGAGCCAGAATCAGACTGAAAGGTCAGAGCCGGATTCAGACTGAGAGGTCAGAGCCAGAATCAGACTGAGAGGTCAGAGCCGGAATCAGACTGAGAAGTGAGAGCCAGAATCAGACTGAAAGGTCAGAGCCGGATTCAGACTGAGAGGTCAGAGCCAGAATCAGACTGAGAGGTCAGAGCCGGAATCAGACTGAGAGGTCAGAGCCAGAATCAGACTGAGAGGTCAGAGCCGGAATCAGACTGAGAGCTCAGAGCCAGAATCAGACTGAGAGGTCAGAGCCCGAAACAGACTGAGAGGTCAGAGCCAGAATCAGACTGAGAGGTCAGAGCCGGAATCAGACTGAGAGGTCAGAGCCGGAATCAGACTGAGAGGTCAGAGCCGGAATCAGACTGAGAGGTCAGAGCCGGAATCAGACTGAGAGGTCAGAGCCGGAATCAGACTGAGAGCTTAGAGCCAGAATCAGACTGAGAGGTCAGAGCCGGAATGAGACTGAGAGGTCAGAGCTGGAATCAGACTGAGAAGTCAGAGCCGGAATCAGACTGAGAGGTCAGAGCCGGAATCAGACTGAGAGGTCAGAGCCAGAATCAGACTGAGAGGTCAGAGCCGGAATCAGACTGAGAGCTCAGAGCCGGAATCAGACTGAGAAGTCAGAGCCCGAAACAGACTGAGAGGTCAGAGCCAGAATCAGACTGAGAGGTCAGAGCCGGATTCAGACTGAGAGGTCAGAGCCGGAATCAGACTGAGAAGTCAGAGCCGGAATCAGACTGAGAAGTCAGAGCCGGAATCAGACTGAGAAGTCAGAGCCCGAAACAGACTGAGAGGTCAGAGCCAGTATCAGACTGAGAGGTCAGAGCCGGATTCAAACTGAGAGGTCAGAGCCAGAATCAGACTGAGAGGTCAGAGCCGGAATCAGACTGAGAGGTCATTGCCAGAATCAGACTGAGAAGTCAGAGCCGGAATCAGACTGAGAGGTCAGAGCCCGAAACAGACTGAGAGGTCAGAGCCGGAATCAGACTGAGAGGTCAGAGCCGGAATAAGACTGAGAAGTCAGAGCCAGAATCAGACTGAGAGGTCAGAGCCGGATTCAGACTGAGAAGTCAGAGCCAGAATCAGACTGAGAGGTCATAGCCGGATTCAGACTGAGAGGTCAGAGCCAGAATCAGACTGAAAGGTCAGAGCCGGATTCAGACTGAGAGCTCAGAGCCAGAATCAGACTGAGAGGTCAGAGCCGGAATCAGACTGAGAGGTCAGAGCCAGAATCAGACTGAGATGTCAGAGCCAGAATCAGACTGAGAAGTCAGAGCCAGAATCAGACTGAAAGGTCAGAGCCGGATTCAGACTGAGAGGTCAGAGCCAGAATCAGACTGAGAGGTCAGAGCCGGAATCAGACTGAGAGGTCAGAGCCAGAATCAGACTGAGAGGACAGAGCCGGAATCAGACTGAGAGCTTAGAGCCAGAATCAGACTGAGAGGTCAGAGCCCGAAACACACTGATAGGTCAGAGCCAGAATCAGACTGAGAGGTTAGAGCCGGAATCAGACTGAGAGGTCAGAGCCGGAATCAGACTGAGAGGTCAGAGAGGGAATCAGACTGAGAGGTCAGAGCCGGAATCAGATTGAGAGGTCAGAGCCGGAATCCGACTGAGAGGTCAGAGCCGGAATCAGACTGTGAGGTCAGAGCCGGAATCAGACTGAGAGGTCAGAGCCAGAATCAGACTGAGAGGTCAGAGCCAGAATCAGACTGAGAAGTCAGAGCCAGAATCAGACTGAGAGGTCAGAGCCGGATTCAAACTGAGAGGTCAGAGCCAGAATCAGACTGAGAGGTCATAGCCGGATTCAGACTGAGAGGTCAGAGCCAGAATCAGACTGAAAGGTCAGAGCTGGATTCAGACTGAGAGCTCATAGCCAGAATCAGACTGAGAGGTCAGAGCCGGAATCAGACTGAGAGGTCAGAGCCAGAATCAGACTGAGAGGTCAGAGCCAGAATCAGACTGAGAAGTCAGAGCCAGAATCAGACTGAGAGGTCAGAGCCGGATTCAAACTGAGAGGTCAGAGCCAGAATCAGACTGAGAGGTCATAGTCGGATTCAGACTGAGAGGTCAGAGCCAGAATCAGACTGAAAGGTCAGAGCTGGATTCAGACTGAGAGCTCAGAGCCAGAATCAGACTGAGAGGTCAGAGCCGGAATCAGACTGAGAGGTCAGAGCCAGAATCAGACTGAGAGGTCAGAGCCAGAATCAGACTGAGAAGTCAGAGCCAGAATCAGACTGAGAGGTCAGAGCCGGATTCAGACAGAGAAGTCAGAGCCAGAATCAGACTGAGAGGTCATAGCCGGATTCAGACTGAGAGGTCAGAGCCAGAATCAGACTGAAAGGTCAGAGCCGGATTCAGACTGAGAGCTCAGAGCCAGAATCAGACTGAGAGGTCAGAGCCGGAATCAGACTGAGAGGTCAGAGCCAGAATCAGACTGAGAGGTCAGAGCCACAATCAGACTGAGAGGTCAGAGCCGGAATCAGACTGAGAGCTTAGAGCCAGAATCAGACTGAGAGGTCAGAGCCAGAATCATACTGAGAGGTCAGAGCCGGATTCAAACTGAGAGGTCAGAGCCAGAATCAGACTGAGAGGTCAGAGCCGGAATCAGACTGAGAGGTCAGAGCCGGAATCAGACTGAGAAGTCAGAGCCAGAATCAGACTGAGAGGTCAGAGCCGGAATCAGACTGAGAGGTCAGAGCCGGAATCAGACTGAGAGGTCAGAGCCGGATTCAGACTGAGAAGTCAGAGCCAGAATCAGACTGAGAGGTCAGAGCCGGAATCAGACTGAGAGGTCAGAGCCAGAATCAGATTGAGAGGTCAGAGCCGGAATCAGACTGAGAGCTCAGAGCCGGAATCAGACTGAGAAGTCAGAGCCCGAAACAGACTGAGAGGTCAGAGCCAGAATCAGACTGAGAGGTCAGAGCCGGATTCAGACTGAGAGGTCAGAGCCAGAATCAGACTGAGAGGTCAGAGCCGGATTCAGACTGAGAGGTCAGAGCCGGAATAAGACTGAGAAGTTAGAGCCGGAATCAGACTGAGAGGTCAGAGCCAGAATCAGACTGAGAAGTCAGAGCCGGAATCAGACTGAGAAGTCAGAGCCCGAAACAGACTGAGAGGTCAGAGCCAGAATCAGACTGAGAAGTCAGAGCCGGATTCAAACTGAGAGGTCAGAGCCAGAATCAGACTGAGAGGTCAGAGCCGGAACCAGACTGAGAGGTCAGAGCCAGAATCAGACTGAGAAGTCAGAGCCGGAATCAGACTGAGAGGTCAGAGCCAGAATCAGACTGAGAGGTCAGAGCCGGATTCAGACTGAGAGGTCAGAGCCAGAATCAGACTGAGAGGTCAGAGCCGGATTCAGACTGAGAGGTCAGAGCCGGAATAAGACTGAAAAGTTAGAGCCGGAATCAGACTGAGAGGTCAGAGCCAGAATCAGACTGAGAAGTCAGAGCCGGAATCAGACTGAGAAGTCAGAGCCGGAATCAGACTGAGAAGTCAGAGCCGGAATCAGACTGAGAAGTCAGAGCCCGAAACAGACTGAGAGGTCAGAGCCAGAATCAGACTGAGAAGTCAGAGCCGGATTCAAACTGAGAGGTCAGAGCCAGAATCAGACTGAGAGGTCAGAGCCGGAACCAGACTGAGAGGTCAGAGCCAGAATCAGACTGAGAAGTCAGAGCCGGAATCAGACTGAGAGGTCAGAGCCCGAAACAGACTGAGAGGTCAGAGCCGGAATCAGACTGAGAGGTCAGAGCCGGAATAAGACTGAGAAGTCAGAGCCAGATTCAGACTGAGAGGTCATAGCCGGATTCAGACTGAGAGGTCAGAGCCAGAATCAGACTGAAAGGTCAGAGCCGGATTCAGACTGAGAGGTCAGAGCCAGAATCAGACTGAGAGGTCAGAGCCGGAATCAGACTGAGAGGTCAGAGCTGGAATCAGACTGAGAAGTCAGAGCCAGAATCAGACTGAAAGGTCAGAGCTGGATTCAGACTGAGAGCTCAGAGCCAGAATCAGACTGAGAGGTCAGAGCCCGAAACAGACTGAGAGGTCAGAGCCAGAATCAGACTGAGAGGTCAGAGCCGGAATCAGACTGAGAGGTCAGAGCCGGAATCAGACTGAGAGGTCAGAGCCGGAATCAGACTGAGAGGTCAGAGCCGGAATCAGACTGAGAGGTCAGAGCCGGAATCAGACTGAGAGCTTAGAGCCAGAATCAGACTGAGAGGTCAGAGCCGGAATGAGACTGAGAGGTCAGAGCCGGAATCAGACTGAGAAGTCAGAGCTGGAATCAGACTGAGATGTCAGAGCCGGAATCAGACTGAGAGGTCAGAGCCGGAATAAGACTGAGAAGTCAGAGCCAGAATCAGACTGAGAGGTCAGAGCCGGATTCAGACAGAGAAGTCAGAGCCAGAATCAGACTGAGAGGTCAGAGCCGGAATCAGACTAAGAGGTCAGAGCCAGAATCAGACTGAGAGGTCAAAACCAGAATCAGACTGAGAAGTCAGAGCCAGAATCAGACTGAAAGGTTAGAGCCGGATTCAGACTGAGAGGTCAGAGCCAGAATCAGACTGAGAGGTCAGAGCCGGAATCAGACTGAGAGGTCAGAGCCCGAAACAGACTGAGAGGTCAGAGCCGGAATCAGACTGAGAGGTCAGAGCCGGAATAAGACTGAGAAGTCAGAGCCAGAATCAGACTGAGAGGTCAGAGCCGGATTTAGACAGAGAAGTCAGAGCCAGAATCAGACTGAGAGGTCAGAGCCGGATTCAGACTGAGAGGTCAGAGCCAGAATCAGACTGAGAAGTCAGAGACGGAATCAGACTGAGAGGTCAGAGCCAGAATCAGACTGAGAAGTCAGTGCCGGAATCAGACTGAGAAGTCAGAGCCCGAAACAGACTGAGAGGTCAGAGCCAGAGTCAGACTGAGAAGTCAGAGCCGGATTCAGACTGAGAAGTCAGAGCCAGAATCAGACTGAGAGGTCAGAGCCAGAATCAGACTGAGAAGTCAGAGACGGAATCAGACTGAGAGGTCAGAGCCAGAATCAGACTGAGAAGTCAGAGCCGGAATCAGACTGAGAAGTCAGAGCCCGAAACAGACTGAGAGGTCAGAGCCAGAATCAGACTGAGAGGTCAGAGTAGGATTCAGACTGAGAGGTCAGAGCCAGAATCAGACTGAGAGGTCAGAGCCGGAATAAGACTGAGAGGTCAGAGCCGGAATCAGACTGAGAGGTCAGAGCCGGAATCAGACTGAGAGGTCAGAGCCGGAATCAGACTGAGAGGTCAGAGCCGTTATCAGTAGGAGAGGTCAGAGCCGGAATCAGACTAAGGAGATAGAGCCAGAATCAGACTGAAAGCTAAGAGCCGGAATCAGACTAAGAGGTCAGAGCTGGAATAAGTAGGAGAGGTCAGAGCTGGAATCAGACTGAGAGGTCAGAGCCAGAATCAGACTGAGAGGTCAGAGACGGAATCAGACTGAGAGGTCAGAGCCAGAATCAGACTGAGAGGTCAGAGCTAGAATCAGACTGAGAGGTTAGAGCCGGAATCAGACTGAGAAGTCAGAGCCAGAATCAGACTGAGAGGTCAGAGCCGGAATCAGACTGAGAGGTCAGAGCCCGAAACAGACTGAGAGGTCAGAGCCGGAATAAGACTGAGAAGTCAGAGCCAGAATCAGACTGTGAGGTCAGAGCCGGAATCAGACTGAGAAGTCAGAGCCGGAATCAGACTGAGAGGTCAGAGCCGGAATCAGACTGAGAAGTCAGAGCCAGAATCAGACTGAGAGGTCAGAGCCGGAATCAGACTGAGAGGTCAGAGCCAGAATCTGACTGAAAGGTCAGAGCCGGATTCAGACTGAGAGGTCAGAGCCAGAATCAGACTGAGAGGTCAGAGCCGGAATCAGACTGAGAGGTCAGAGCCAGAATCAGACTGAGAGGTCAGAGCCGGAATCAGACTGAGAGCTCAGAGCCAGAATCAGACTGAGAGGTCAGAGCCCGAAACAGACTGAGAGGTCAGAGCCAGAATCAGACTGAGAGGTCAGAGCCGGAATCAGACTGAGAGGTCAGAGCCGGAATCAGACTGAGAGGTCAGAGCCGGAATCAGACTGAGAGGTCAGAGCCGGAATCAGACTGAGAGGTCAGAGCCGGAATCAGACTGAGAGGTCAGAGCCGGAATCAGACTGAGAGGTCAGAGCCGGAATCAGACTGAGAGGTCAGAGACGGAATCAGACTGTGAGGTCAGAGCCGGAATCAGACTGAGAGGTCAGAGCCGGAATCAGAATGAGAAGTCAGAGCCGGAATCAGACTGAGAGGTCAGAGCCGGAATCAGACTGAGAAGTCAGAGCCCGAAACAGACTGAGAGGTCAGAGCCAGAATCAGACTGAGAGGTCAAAGCCGGATTGAAACTGAGAGGTCAGAGCCAGAATCAGACTGAGAGGTCAGAGCCAGAATCAGACTGAGAAGTCAGAGCCGGACTAAGACTGAGAAGTCAGAGCCCGAAACAGACTGAGAGGTCAGAGCCAGAATCAGACTGAGAGGTCAAAGCCGGATTCAAACTGAGAGGTCAGAGCCAGAATCAGACTGAGAGGTCAGAGCCGGAGTCAGACTGAGAGGTCAGAGCTAGAATCAGACTGAGAAGTCAGAGCCGGAATCAGACTGAGAGGTCAGAGCCAGAATCAGACTGAGAGGTCAGAGCCGGAATCAGACTGAGAGCTTAGAGCCAGAATCAGACTGAGAGGTCAGAGCCGGAATCAGACTGAGAAGTCAGAGCCGGAATCAGACTGAGAGGTCAGAGCCGGAATCAGACTGAGAAGTCAGAGCCGTAATCAGACTGAGAGGTTAGAGCCGGAATCAGACTGAGAGGTCAGAGCCAGAATCAGACTGAGAGCTCAGAGCCAGAATCAGACTGAGAAGTCAGAGCCAGAATAAGACTGAGAGGTCATAGCCGGATTCAGACTGAGAGGTCAGAGCCGGAATCAGACTGAGAGCTTACAGCCAGAATCAGACTGAGAGGTCAGAGCCCGAAACACACTGAGAGGTCAGAGCCAGAATCAGACTGAGAGGTCAGAGCCGGAATCAGACTGAGAGGTCAGATCCGGAATCAGACTGAGAGGTCAGAGCCAGAATCAGACTGAGAAGTCAGAGCCGGAGTCAGACTGAGAGGTCAGAGCTAGAATCAGACTGAGAAGTCAGAGCCGGAATCAGACTGAGAGGTCAGAGCCGGAATCAGACTGAGAGGTCAGAGCCAGAATCAGACTGAGAGGTCAGAGCCAGAATCAGACTGAGAAGTCAGAGCCAGAATAAGACTGAGAGGTCATAGCCGGATTCAGACTGAGAGGTCAGAGCCAGAATCAGACTGAAAGGTCAGAGCCGGATTCAGACTGAGAGGTCAGAGCCAGAATCAGACTGAGAAGTCAGAGCCAGAATCAGACTGAAAGGTCAGAGCCGGAATCCGACTGAGAGGTCAGAGCCGGAATCAGACTGTGAGGTCAGAGCCGGAATCAGACTGAGAAGTCAGAGCCGGAATCAGACTGAGAGGTCAGAGCCGGAATCAGACTGAGAAGTCAGAGCCGGAATCAGACTGAGAGGTCAGAGCCAGAATCAGACTGAGAGGTCAGAGCCGGAATCAGACTGAGAGGTCAGAGCCGGAATCAGACTGAGAAGTCAGAGCCGGAATCAGACTGAGAGGTCAGAGCCAGAGTCAGACTGAGAAGTCAGAGCCGGAATCAGACTGAGAAGTCAGAGCCCGAAACAGACTGAGAGGTCAGAGCCGGATTCAGACTGAGAGGTCAGAGTCGGATTCAGACTGAGAGGTCAGAGCCAGAATCAGACTGAGAAGTCAGAGCCAGAATCAGACTGAAAGCTAAGAGCCGGAATCAGACTGAGAGGTCAGAGCCAGAATCTGACATAGAGGTCAGAGCCGGAATCAGACTGAGAGGTCAGAGCCGGAATCAGACTGAGAGGTCAGAGCCCGAAACAGACTGAGAGGTCAGAGCCGGAATCAGACTGAGAGGTCAGAGCCGGAATAAGACTGAGAAGTCAGAGCCAGAATCAGACTGAGAGGTCAGAGCCGGATTTAGACAGAGAAGTCAGAGCCAGAATCAGACTGAGAGGTCAGAGCCGGAATCAGACTGAGAGGTCAGAGCCGGAATCAGACTGAGAGGTCAGAGCCGTTATCAGTAGGAGAGGTCAGAGCCGGAATCAGACTAAGGAGATAGAGCCAGAATCAGACTGAAAGCTAAGAGCCGGAATCAGACTAAGAGGTCAGAGCTGGAATAAGTAGGAGAGGTCAGAGCTGGAATCAGACTGAGAGGTCAGAGCCAGAATCAGACTGAGAGGTCAGAGACGGAATCAGACTGAGAGGTCAGAGCCAGAATCAGACTGAGAGGTCAGAGCTAGAATCAGACTGAGAGGTTAGAGCCGGAATCAGACTGAGAAGTCAGAGCCAGAATCAGACTGAGAGGTCAGAGCCGGAATCAGACTGAGAGGTCAGAGCCCGAAACAGACTGAGAGGTCAGAGCCGGAATAAGACTGAGAAGTCAGAGCCAGAATCAGACTGTGAGGTCAGAGCCGGAATCAGACTGAGAAGTCAGAGCCGGAATCAGACTGAGAGGTCAGAGCCGGAATCAGACTGAGAGGTCAGAGCCAGAATCAGACTGAGAAGTCAGTGCCGGAATCAGACTGAGAAGTCAGAGCCCGAAACAGACTGAGAGGTCAGAGCCAGAGTCAGACTGAGAAGTCAGAGCCGGATTCAGACTGAGAGGTCAGAGCTAGAATCAGACTGAGAAGTCAGAGCCAGAATCAGACTGAGAAGTCATAGCCGGAATCAGACTGAGAAGTCAGAGCCCGAAACAGACTGAGAGGTCAGAGCCGGAATAAGACTGAGAAGTCAGAGCCAGAATCAGACTGAGAGGTCAGAGCCGGAATCAGACTGAGAGGTCAGAGCCAGAGTCAGACTGAGAAGTCAGAGCCGGAATCAGACTGAGAAGTCAGAGCCCGAAACAGACTGAGAGGTCAGAGCCAGAATCAGACTGAGAGGTCAGAGTCGGATTCAGACTGAGAGGTCAGAGCCAGAATCAGACTGAGAAGTCAGAGCTAGAATCAGATTGAGAGGTCAGAGCCAGAATCAGACTGAGAGGTCAGACCCCGAAACAGACTGAGAGGTCAGAGCCAGAATCAGACTGAGAGGTCAGAGTCGGATTCAGACTGAGAGGTCAGAGCCAGAATCAGACTGAGAGGTCAGAGCCGGAATAAGACTGAGAGGTCAGAGCCGGAATCAGACTGAGAGGTCAGAGCCGGAATCAGACTGAGAGGTCAGAGCCGGAATCAGACTGAGAGGTCAGAGCCGTTATCAGTAGGAGAGGTCAGAGCCGGAATCAGACTAAGGAGATAGAGCCAGAATCAGACTGAAAGCTAAGAGCCGGAATCAGACTAAGAGGTCAGAGCTGGAATAAGTAGGAGAGGTCAGAGCTGGAATCAGACTGAGAGGTCAGAGCCAGAATCAGACTGAGAGGTCAGAGACGGAATCAGACTGAGAGGTCAGAGCCAGAATCAGACTGAGAGGTCAGAGCTAGAATCAGACTGAGAGGTTAGAGCCGGAATCAGACTGAGAAGTCAGAGCCAGAATCAGACTGAGAGGTCAGAGCCGGAATCAGACTGAGAGGTCAGAGCCCGAAACAGACTGAGAGGTCAGAGCCGGAATAAGACTGAGAAGTCAGAGCCAGAATCAGACTGTGAGGTCAGAGCCGGAATCAGACTGAGAAGTCAGAGCCGGAATCAGACTGAGAGGTCAGAGCCGGAATCAGACTGAGAGGTCAGAGCCAGAATCAGACTGAGAAGTCAGTGCCGGAATCAGACTGAGAAGTCAGAGCCCGAAACAGACTGAGAGGTCAGAGCCAGAGTCAGACTGAGAAGTCAGAGCCGGATTCAGACTGAGAGGTCAGAGCTAGAATCAGACTGAGAAGTCAGAGCCAGAATCAGACTGAGAAGTCATAGCCGGAATCAGACTGAGAAGTCAGAGCCCGAAACAGACTGAGAGGTCAGAGCCGGAATAAGACTGAGAAGTCAGAGCCAGAATCAGACTGAGAGGTCAGAGCCGGAATCAGACTGAGAGGTCAGAGCCAGAGTCAGACTGAGAAGTCAGAGCCGGAATCAGACTGAGAAGTCAGAGCCCGAAACAGACTGAGAGGTCAGAGCCAGAATCAGACTGAGAGGTCAGAGTCGGATTCAGACTGAGAGGTCAGAGCCAGAATCAGACTGAGAAGTCAGAGCTAGAATCAGACTGAAAGCTTAGAGTTGGAATCAGACTGAAAGCTCAGAGCCGGAATCAGATTGAGAGGTCAGAGCCGGAATCAGACTGAGAGGTCTGAGCCGGAATAAGACTGAGAAGTCAGAGCCAGAATCAGACTGAGAGGTCAGAGCCAGAATCTGACATAGAGGTCAGAGCCGGAATCAGACTGAGAAGTCAGAGCCGGAATCAGACTGAGAGGTCAGAGCCCGAAACAGACTGAGAGGTCAGAGCCGGAATCAGACTGAGAGGTCAGAGCCGGAATAAGACTGAGAAGTCAGAGCGAGAATCAGACTGAGAGGTCAGAGCCGGATTCAGACTGAGAAGTCAGAGCCAGAATCAGACTGAGAGGTCAGAGCCAGAATAAGACTGAGAAGTCAGAGACGGAATCAGACTGAGAGGTCAGAGCCAGAATCATACTGAGAAGTCAGAGCCGGAATCAGACTGAGAAGTCAGAGCCCGAAACAGACTGAGAGGTCAGAGCCAGAATCAGACTGAGAGGTCAGAGTCGGATTCAGACTGAGAGGTCAGAGCCAGAATCAGACTGAGAGGTCAGAGCCGGAATAAGACTGAGAGGTCAGAGCCGGAATCAGACTGAGAGGTCAGAGCCGGAATCAGACTGAGAGGTCAGAGCCGGAATCAGACTGAGAGGTCAGAGCCGTTATCAGTAGGAGAGGTCAGAGCCGGAATCAGACTAAGGAGATAGAGCCAGAATCAGACTGAAAGCTAAGAGCCGGAATCAGACTAAGAGGTCAGAGCTGGAATAAGTAGGAGAGGTCAGAGCTGGAATCAGACTGAGAGGTCAGAGCCAGAATCAGACTGAGAGGTCAGAGACGGAATCAGACTGAGAGGTCAGAGCCAGAATCAGACTGAGAGGTCAGAGCTAGAATCAGACTGAGAGGTTAGAGCCGGAATCAGACTGAGAAGTCAGAGCCAGAATCAGACTGAGAGGTCAGAGCCGGAATCAGACTGAGAGGTCAGAGCCCGAAACAGACTGAGAGGTCAGAGCCGGAATAAGACTGAGAAGTCAGAGCCAGAATCAGACTGTGAGGTCAGAGCCGGAATCAGACTGAGAAGTCAGAGCCGGAATCAGACTGAGAGGTCAGAGCCGGAATCAGACTGAGAAGTCAGAGCCAGAATCAGACTGAGAGGTCAGAGCCGGAATCAGACTGAGAGGTCAGAGCCAGAATCTGACTGAAAGGTCAGAGCCGGATTCAGACTGAGAGGTCAGAGCCAGAATCAGACTGAGAGGTCAGAGCCGGAATCAGACTGAGAGGTCAGAGCCAGAATCAGACTGAGAGGTCAGAGCCGGAATCAGACTGAGAGCTCAGAGCCAGAATCAGACTGAGAGGTCAGAGCCCGAAACAGACTGAGAGGTCAGAGCCAGAATCAGACTGAGAGGTCAGAGCCGGAATCAGACTGAGAGGTCAGAGCCGGAATCAGACTGAGAGGTCAGAGCCGGAATCAGACTGTGAGGTCAGAGCCGGAATCAGACTGAGAGGTCAGAGCCGGAATCAGACTGAGAGGTCAGAGCCGGAATCAGACTGAGAGGTCAGAGCCGGAATCAGACTGTGAGGTCAGAGCCGGAATCAGACTGAGAGGTCAGAGCCGGAATCAGAATGAGAAGTCAGAGCCGGAATCAGACTGAGAGGTCAGAGCCGGATTCAGACTGAGAGGTCAGAGCCGGAATCAGACTGAGAAGTCAGAGCCGGAATCAGACTGAGAGGTCAGAGCCAGAATCAGACTGAGAAGTCAGAGCCGGACTAAGACTGAGAAGTCAGAGCCCGAAACAGACTGAGAGGTCAGAGCCAGAATCAGACTGAGAGGTCAGAGCCGGATTCAAACTGAGAGGTCAGAGCCAGAATCAGACTGAGAGGTCAGAGCCGGAGTCAGACTGAGAGGTCAGAGCTAGAATCAGACTGAGAAGTCAGAGCCGGAATCAGACTGAGAGGTCAGAGCCAGAATCAGACTGAGAGGTCAGAGCCGGAATCAGACTGAGAGCTTAGAGCCAGAATCAGACTGAGAGGTCAGAGCCGGAATCAGACTGAGAGGTCAGAGAGGGAATCAGACTGAGAGGTCAGAGCCGGAATCAGACTGAGAGGTCAGAGCCGGAATCCGACTGAGAGGTCAGAGCCGGAATCAGACTGTGAGGTCAGAGCCGGAATCAGACTGAGAAGTCAGAGTCGGAATCAGACTGAGAGGTCAGAGCCAGAATCAGACTGAGAAGTCAGAGCCAGAATCAGACTGAGAGGTCAGAGCCGGATTCAGACTGAGAAGTCAGAGCCAGAATCAGACTGAGAGGTCATAGCCGGATTCAGACTGAGAGGTCAGAGCCAGAATCAGACTGAAAGGTCAGAGCCGGATTCAGACTGAGAGCTCAGAGCCGGAATCAGACTGAGAGGTCAGAGCCGGAATCAGACTGAGAGGTCATTGCCAGAATCAGACTGAGAAGTCAGAGCCGGAATCAGACTGAGAAGTCAGAGCCGGAATCAGACTGAGAAGTCAGAGCCGGAATCAGACTGAGAAGTCAGAGCCCGAAACAGACTGAGAGGTCAGAGCCAGTATCAGACTGAGAGGTCAGAGCCGGATTCAAACTGAGAGGTCAGAGCCAGAATCAGACTGAGAGGTCAGAGCCGGAATCAGACTGAGAGGTCATTGCCAGAATCAGACTGAGAAGTCAGAGCCGGAATCAGACTGAGAGGTCAGAGCCCGAAACAGACTGAGAGGTCAGAGCCGGAATCAGACTGAGAGGTCAGAGCCGGAATAAGACTGAGAAGTCAGAGCCAGAATCAGACTGAGAGGTCAGAGCCGGATTCAGACTGAGAAGTCAGAGCCAGAATCAGACTGAGAGGTCATAGCCGGATTCAGACTGAGAGGTCAGAGCCAGAATCAGACTGAAAGGTCAGAGCCGGATTCAGACTGAGAGCTCAGAGCCAGAATCAGACTGAGAGGTCAGAGCCGGAATCAGACTGAGAGGTCAGAGCCAGAATCAGACTGAGATGTCAGAGCCAGAATCAGACTGAGAAGTCAGAGCCAGAATCAGACTGAAAGGTCAGAGCCGGATTCAGACTGAGAGGTCAGAGCCAGAATCAGACTGAGAGGTCAGAGCCGGAATCAGACTGAGAGGTCAGAGCCAGAATCAGACTGAGAGGACAGAGCCGGAATCAGACTGAGAGCTTAGAGCCAGAATCAGACTGAGAGGTCAGAGCCCGAAACACACTGATAGGTCAGAGCCAGAATCAGACTGAGAGGTCATAGCCGGATTCAGACTGAGAGGTCAGAGCCAGAATCAGACTGAAAGGTCAGAGCTGGATTCAGACTGAGAGCTCATAGCCAGAATCAGACTGAGAGGTCAGAGCCGGAATCAGACTGAGAGGTCAGAGCCAGAATCAGACTGAGAGGTCAGAGCCAGAATCAGACTGAGAAGTCAGAGCCAGAATCAGACTGAGAGGTCAGAGCCGGATTCAAACTGAGAGGTCAGAGCCAGAATCAGACTGAGAGGTCATAGTCGGATTCAGACTGAGAGGTCAGAGCCAGAATCAGACTGAAAGGTCAGAGCTGGATTCAGACTGAGAGCTCAGAGCCAGAATCAGACTGAGAGGTCAGAGCCGGAATCAGACTGAGAGGTCAGAGCCAGAATCAGACTGAGAGGTCAGAGCCAGAATCAGACTGAGAAGTCAGAGCCAGAATCAGACTGAGAGGTCAGAGCCGGATTCAGACAGAGAAGTCAGAGCCAGAATCAGACTGAGAGGTCATAGCCGGATTCAGACTGAGAGGTCAGAGCCAGAATCAGACTGAAAGGTCAGAGCCGGATTCAGACTGAGTGCTCAGAGCCAGAATCAGACTGAGAGGTCAGAGCCGGAATCAGACTGAGAGGTCAGAGCCAGAATCAGACTGAGAGGTCAGAGCCACAATCAGACTGAGAGGTCAGAGCCGGAATCAGACTGAGAGCTTAGAGCCAGAATCAGACTGAGAGGTCAGAGCCAGAATCAGACTGAGAGGTCAGAGCCGGATTCAAACTGAGAGGTCAGAGCCAGAATCAGACTGAGAGGTCAGAGCCGGAATCAGACTGAGAGGTCAGAGCCGGAATCAGACTGAGAAGTCAGAGCCAGAATCAGACTGAGAGGTCAGAGCCGGAATCAGACTGAGAGGTCAGAGCCGGAATCAGACTGAGAGGTCAGAGCCGGATTCAGACTGAGAAGTCAGAGCCAGAATCAGACTGAGAGGTCAGAGCCGGAATCAGACTGAGAGGTCAGAGCCAGAATCAGATTGAGAGGTCAGAGCCGGAATCAGACTGAGAGCTCAGAGCCGGAATCAGACTGAGAAGTCAGAGCCCGAAACAGACTGAGAGGTCAGAGCCAGAATCAGACTGAGAGGTCAGAGCCGGATTCAGACTGAGAGGTCAGAGCCAGAATCAGACTGAGAGGTCAGAGCCGGATTCAGACTGAGAGGTCAGAGCCGGAATAAGACTGAGAAGTTAGAGCCGGAATCAGACTGAGAGGTCAGAGCCAGAATCAGACTGAGAAGTCAGAGCCGGAATCAGACTGAGAAGTCAGAGCCCGAAACAGACTGAGAGGTCAGAGCCAGAATCAGACTGAGAAGTCAGAGCCGGATTCAAACTGAGAGGTCAGAGCCAGAATCAGACTGAGAGGTCAGAGCCGGAACCAGACTGAGAGGTCAGAGCCAGAATCAGACTGAGAAGTCAGAGCCGGAATCAGACTGAGAGGTCAGAGCCAGAATCAGACTGAGAGGTCAGAGCCGGATTCAGACTGAGAGGTCAGAGCCAGAATCAGACTGAGAGGTCAGAGCCGGATTCAGACTGAGAGGTCAGAGCCGGAATAAGACTGAAAAGTTAGAGCCGGAATCAGACTGAGAGGTCAGAGCCAGAATCAGACTGAGAAGTCAGAGCCGGAATCAGACTGAGAAGTCAGAGCCGGAATCAGACTGAGAAGTCAGAGCCCGAAACAGACTGAGAGGTCAGAGCCAGAATCAGACTGAGAAGTCAGAGCCGGATTCAAACTGAGAGGTCAGAGCCAGAATCAGACTGAGAGGTCAGAGCCGGAACCAGACTGAGAGGTCAGAGCCAGAATCAGACTGAGAAGTCAGAGCCGGAATCAGACTGAGAGGTCAGAGCCCGAAACAGACTGAGAGGTCAGAGCCGGAATCAGACTGAGAGGTCAGAGCCGGAATAAGACTGAGAAGTCAGAGCCAGATTCAGACTGAGAGGTCATAGCCGGATTCAGACTGAGAGGTCAGAGCCAGAATCAGACTGAAAGGTCAGAGCCGGATTCAGACTGAG
Organism: Leptodactylus fuscus; assembly: GCF_031893055.1. Lineage (NCBI taxonomy): Eukaryota > Metazoa > Chordata > Amphibia > Anura > Leptodactylidae > Leptodactylus > Leptodactylus fuscus. Next base: position 144,378 of record NW_027440308.1, read on the forward strand.
AGGTCAGAGCCAGAATCAGACTGAGAGGTCAGAGCCGGAATCAGACTGAGAGGTCAGAGCCGGAATCAGACTGAGAGGTCAGAGCCGGAATCAGACTGAGAAGTCAGAGCCAGAATCAGACTGAAAGGTCAGAGCTGGATTCAGACTGAGAGCTCAGAGCCAGAATCAGACTGAGAGGTCAGAGCCCGAAACAGACTGAGAGGTCAGAGCCAGAATCAGACTGAGAGGTCAGAGCCGGAATCAGACTGAGAGGTCAGAGCCGGAATCAGACTGAGAGGTCAGAGCCGGAATCAGACTGAGAGGTCAGAGCCGGAATCAGACTGAGAGGTCAGAGCCGGAATCAGACTGAGAGCTTAGAGCCAGAATCAGACTGAGAGGTCAGAGCCGGAATGAGACTGAGAGGTCAGAGCCGGAATCAGACTGAGAAGTCAGAGCTGGAATCAGACTGAGAGGTCAGAGCCGGAATCAGACTGAGAGGTCAGAGCCGGAATAAGACTGAGAAGTCAGAGCCAGAATCAGACTGAGAGGTCAGAGCCGGATTCAGACAGAGAAGTCAGAGCCAGAATCAGACTGAGAGGTCAGAGCCGGAATCAGACTGAGAGGTCAGAGCCAGAATCAGACTGAGAGGTCAAAACCAGAATCAGACTGAGAAGTCAGAGCCAGAATCAGACTGAAAGGTCAGAGCCGGATTCAGACTGAGAGGTCAGAGCCAGAATCAGACTGAGAGGTCAGAGCCGGAATCAGACTGAGAGGTCAGAGCCCGAAACAGACTGAGAGGTCAGAGCCGGAATCAGACTGAGAGGTCAGAGCCGGAATAAGACTGAGAAGTCAGAGCCAGAATCAGACTGAGAGGTCAGAGCCGGATTTAGACAGAGAAGTCAGAGCCAGAATCAGACTGAGAGGTCAGAGCCGGAATAAGACTGAGAAGTTAGAGCCGGAATCAGACTGAGAGGTCAGAGCCAGAATCAGACTGAGAAGT